>NW_021823237.1:2633918-2671418 GCF_901001165.1 Salmo trutta
TCCCACATCATCATAACCCCTCCCCCACATCATCATAGCCCCTCCCCCCCCACAATCATCATAACCCCTCCCCACCACATCATCATAGCCCCTCCCCCCCACACATCATAACCCTCCCCCCACAGCATCATAACCCCTCCCCCCACATCATCATCAACCCCTCCCCCCCACATCATCATACCCCTCCCCCACCACATCATAGCCCCTCCCCACCACATTATCAGCCCTCCTCACCACATTATCATAGCCCTCCCCCCACATCATCATAGCCCCTCCCCCCACATCATCATCATCATCATAGCCCCCCCCACATCATCATCATCATAGCCCCTCCCCCCACATTATCATAGCCCCCCCACATCATCATAGCCCCTCCCCACCACATCATCATCATAGCCCTCCACCCCCACATCATAGCCCCCCCTACCACATCATCATAGCCCCTCCCCCCACATCATCATCATCATAGCCCCTCCCCCCCCACCACATCATCATCATAGCCCCCCCTCACACATCATCATAGCCCCCCCAGAGTTTTTAGTGTTGGTGTGTGTGATCTGATGTTGTTGTTGTTATTGTGAAGGTACTCTCCTGAGGAGATCAACAAGCTGAAAGAGTGAGTATGACATCACTTCCTCCTCTAAATGCGTCTCCAGTCAACATGTGCTTCATCTGAGGATGTGTTTGTGTTCAGGCTGAGACAGAAGCATGGTAACGACTGGGCCACCATAGGAGCCGCTCTGGGTCGCAGCGCGCCTCGTCTTTAAAGACCGCTGCCGACTAATGAAGGACACCTGCAACACAGGTCAGATACTTTATCCTGGAGGGTTTATGCTTTAGGAACAGGTCAGACCTTTATCCTGGAGGGTTTATGCTTTAGGAAGCAGGTCAGACACTTTATCCTGGAGGGTTTATGCTTTAGGAAGCAGGTCAGACACTTTATCCTGGAGGTTTATGCTTTAGGAAGCAAGTCAGATATTTGTCCTGGAGGGTTTTATGCTTTAGGAGCAGTCAGACACTTTATCCTGGAGGGTTTATGCTTTAGGAAGCAGGTCAGACCTTTATCCTGGAGGTTTATGCTTTAGGAAGCAGGTCAGACACTTTATCCTGGAGGGTTTATGCTTTAGGAAGCAGGTCAGACCTTTATCCTGGAGGGTTTAGGCTTTAGGAAGCAGGTCAGATATACTCCTGGAGGGTTTATGCTTTAGGAAGCAGGTCAGATACTTTGTCCTGGAGGGTTTATGCTTTAGGAAGCAGGTCAGATACTTTATCCTGGAGGGTTTATGCTTTAGGAAGCAAGTCAGATATTTGTCCTGGAGGGTTTATGCTTTAGGAAGCAGGTCAGACACTTTATCCTGGAGGGTTTAGGTTTTAGGAAGCAGGTCAGATTATTCTCCTGGAGGGTTTATGCTTTAGGAAGCAGGTCAGATACTTTATCCTGGAGGGTTTATGCTTTAGGAAGCAAGTCAGATTTTGTCCTGGAGGGTTTATGCTTTAGGAAGCAGTCAGACACTTTATCCTGGAGGGTTTAGGCTTTAGGAAGGTCAGATTATTCTCCTGGAGGGTTTATGCTTTAGGAAGCAGGTCAGATACTTTATCCTGGAGGGTTTATGCTTTAGGAAGCAGGTCGATTATTCTCCTGGAGGGTTTATGCTTTAGGAAGCAGGTCAGACACATTATCCTGGAGGGTTTATGCTTTAGGAAGCAGGTCAGAACCTTTATCCTGGAGGGTTTATGCTTTAGGAACAGGTCAGAACCTTTATCCTGGAGGGTTTATGCTTTAGAAGCAGGTCAGATTATTCTCCTGGAGGGTTATGCTTTAGGAAGCAGTCAGATACTTTATCCTGGAGGGTTTATGCTTTAGGAGCAGGTCAGATTATTCTCCTGGAGGGTTTATGCTTTAGGAAGCAGGTCAGATACTTTATCCTGGAGGGTTTATGCTTTAGGATGCAGGTCAGATTATTCTCCTGGAGGGTTTGCTTTAGGAAGCTCAGTCAGATATTTGTCCTGGAGGGTTCATGCTTTAGGAAGCGGGACTTACAGTTGTCTGTGTGTGTAGGGAAGTGGAGTGAGGAAGAGAGAGGCGTCTATCGGACAGTGTGTATGCGCTGGCGGGTTGTGTCCAGGCCGTGCGGTGACGGGGGGGGTGTCCTGGGCGGCTGTAGCTGATCTGGTGGGAACGCGGTCGGAGAAACAGTGTCGCTCTAAATGGCTCAACTACCTCAACTGGAAACAGAGTGGAGGGACGGAGTGGACCAAAGACCAGGATCTCAGCTTAGTACACAGGTAGGGAGGGGGGTGGTCTGGGGGGTGGGGTCTGGGGGGGGGGTGGGGTGGGGGTCTGGTCTGGGTAGTGGGGTCTGGGTGGGTGGTGGGGGGGGGGAGGGGTGGGTGGTGGGGGTCTGGGTGGTGGGGGTCTGGGTGGGGGTCTGGGTGGTGGGGGTCTGGGTGTTGGGGGGTCTGGGTGGGGGGGTCTGGGTGGGGGGGGTCTGGGTAGTGGGGGTCTGGGTGGTGGGGGTCTGGGTGTTGGGGGGTCTGGGTGGTGGGGGTCTGGGTGGTGGGGGGTCTGGTGGTGGGGGGGTCTGGGTGGTGGGGGTCTGGGTGGGGGGGGTCTGGGTGGTGGGGGTCTGGGTAGTGGGGGTGGGTGGTAATTACAGTATTCGAATGTAGAATTCAAACCAGCTTTATGATGAAAGTACCTACATCTGGTGTTTACTTCTTCTGGCTTACTGTGTGTGTGTGTGTGTGTGTGTGTGTGTGTGTGTGTGTGTGTGTGTGTGTGTGTGTGCAGGATAGTGGAGTTGGATGTGGATGATGAGAATGAGTTAAAGTGGGAGGAGCTAGCAGGGGGGTGGAGCAGTGTTCGCTCTCCTCAGTGGCTCAGATCTAAGTGGTGGAGCATCAAGAGACAAGTAGCCAATCACAAGGAACTGCCCTTCCACGGTAACGCCTCTGACCCTCACCTTTAACCCCTGACCCTCACCTCTAACCCCTGACCCTCACCTTTAACCCCTGACCCTCACCTTTAACCCCTGACCCTCACCTTTAACCCCTGACCCTCACCTCTAACCCCTGACCCTCACCTTTAACCCCTGACCCTCACCTTTAACCCCTGACCCTCACCTCTAACCCCTGACCCTCACCTCTAACCCCTGACCCTCACCTCTCACCCCTGACCCTCACCTCTAACCCCTGACCCTCACCTCTAACCCCTGACCCTCACCTCTAACCCCTGACCCTCACCTCTAACCCCTGACCCTTACCTCTCCTCTAACCCTGACCCTTACCTCTCCTCTAACCCCTGACCCTTACCTCTCCTCACCTCTAACCCCTGACCCTCACCTCTAACCCCTGACCCTTACCTCTCCTCACCTCTAACCCCTGACCCTTACCTCTCCTCACCTCTAACCCCTGACCCTAACCTCTCCTCACCTCTAACCCCTGACCCTAACCTCTCCTCACCACTAACCCCTGACCCTTACCTCTCCTCACCTCTAACCCCTGACCCTAACCTCTCCTCACCACTAACCCCTGACCCTAACCTCTCCTCACCACTAACCCCTGACCCTAACCTCTCCTCACCTCTAACCCCTGACCCTAACCTCTCCTCACCACTAACCCCTGACCCTTACCTCTCCTCACCTCTAACCCCTGACCCTAACCTCTCCTCACCACTAACCCCTGACCCTTACCTCTCCTCACCTCTAACCCCTGACCCTAACCTCTCCTCACCACTAACCCCTGACCCTTACCTCTCCTCACCTCTAACCCCTGACCCTTACCTCTCCTCACCTCTAACCCCTGACCCTTACCTCTCCTCACCTCTAACCTCTCATATCCAGTATCAGCAACATGTTTAAATCATACACAATAACAAACTAGTGATATTGTTACTACTGCAGATAATACTGTGTGTGTGGTGTGTCTGTGTGGTGTGTGTGTGTGTGTGTGTGTGTGTGTGTGTGTGTAGTGTTACTGAAGGGTCTTCAGGAGTTGATGGAGAATCAGGTGCCGTTAGGGCGGGGCCAGGTAGCCCTTCCCTGCAGATCCGAGTCACGCGATTGGAGGAGTGCTGTAGCTCCACCCCCCGGCCCGTCACAGCGCTGCAGATCCCACTGCAGATCACACACCTCGGTCAGTACAGGGGAGGGGAAGAGTGTGTGTGTGTGTGTGTGTACTGACTGGCATCTCTATCAGCCTCAGACTGTGTGTGTGGTGTGTGTGTGTGTGTGTGTGTGTGTGTGTGTGTGTGTGTGTGTGTGTGTGTACTGACTGGCATCTCTATCAGCCTCAGACGGTGCTGGTACCAGTGACACAGAGACCATCACCCTCAACACTGCTGCTCTGCAGACCTTACAGATCCTCCCTGTGAGTTGGACCATAATATTACCTTTAGATACAGACACAATGTTCATGTAATGCTCTTTTAATATCACAACAACAATCACCGTGTGTGTGTGTAGTCTTTCCACCTGCACCCTACAGGGACTCCAGGGACATACTTCCTTCAGACAGCAGCCAATCAGAGCCTGCCGCTCAGTCTTTCCAGCAATCCCACCGTCACCCTGACGGCTAGCTCGCCCCTCGTCCCCAGAACACATTATCCTACACAGCCTCTCAGTGAGTGTGTTTCAGAACTCCTCCTAAACCCCACCTGTTTCGTTTTGCTTGTCAGTGACATTTTGTTAATTCCCTTGTTTTGGAGCGACAATTTTTGTTTTTCTGCTGGGGAACGTAACAGGAAGTAATCGGCGGCAGGGTAGCCTAGTGGTTAGAGCGTTGGACTAGTAACCGAAAGGTTGCAAGTTCGAATCCCCAAGCTGACAAAGTACAAATCTGTCGTTCTGCCCCCTGAACAAGGCAGTTTACCCCCTGTTCCCCCGGGAGGCCGTCATTGAAAATAAGAATCTGTTCTTAACTGACTTGCCTGGTTACATAAAGGTAAAATAATAAAAAAATTGAATAATTGATTAAGCTTTCTGTACAATAGAAGATATTTAAACCCAGACAGCTTTTAGAGAAACACTTGTGAGCGATTATTATAAATAACGTTCACTCCCTCAGTAATATTATTATAAATAACGATCACTCTCACTGGTGAACTAGTCCTTAGTTAGTCATATACCCCTGGTGAACTAGTCCTTAGTAATATACCCCTGGTGAACTAGTCCTTAGTTAGTAATATACCCCTGGTGAACTAGTCCTTAGTTAGTCATATACCCCTGGTGAACTAGTCCTTAGTTAGTAATATACCCCTGGTGAACTAGTCCTTAGTCAGTAATATACCCCTGGTGAACTAGTCCTTAGTCAGTAATATACCCCTGGTGAACTAGTCCTTAGTCAGTAATATACCCCTGGTGAACTAGTCCTTAGTTAGTAATATACCCCTGGTGAACTAGTCCTTAGTCAGTAATATACCCCTGGTGAACTAGTCCTTAGTCAGTAATATACCCCTGGTGAACTAGTCCTTAGTCAGTAATATACCCCTGGTGAACTAGTCCTTAGTTAGTAATATACCCCTGGTGAACTAGTCCTTAGTCAGTAATATACCCCTGGTGAACTAGTCCTTAGTCAGTAATATACCCCTGGTGAACTAGTCCTTAGTCAGTAATATACCCCTGGTTAACTAGTCCTTAGTTAGTAATATACCCCTGGTGAACTAGTCCTTAGTAATATTGTTATAAATTATGTTCTCTCCCATAGAAACTAGTTATTTTCTGACTTTAAGTGCAGCATTTTGTTTTGTCAGACGGAGGGTCTTTGTTCCAACGACAGCGTCATCATTCAGACGGTCACCTCTGACCACACCTCTCCAGAGCCTCTTTGCCAATCACAGCTGGTTGTGGAGATGCAGGGGGAGGAGCCAGAGCAGAACTTCCTGATTGGTTCCTCAGAAGGCGGAGCCACCGAGACTCCGGAGCCAATGACAGACAGTTTTACTGCCAAGGTCCTGGAGTCTTCCTCTCAGGAGGAGCAGGTGGTGGATTCTGGGATAGCGAAGGGGGCGGTGCTTATCGTTTCTCCTACAAATGTCAGCAGCACACTGACAGGTACACACCACACCCACACGTACACACACACACCTACACACCACACACCACCTACACCTACACACCACACATATATATACACACACACACTCGCTCTCGCTCTCTCATCCTCCTCCTCTTCTCTCTCATCCTCCTCTCTCACATCCTCCTCCTCCTCTTCCTCTCACTCCTCCTCTCTCACATCCTCCTCCTCCTCTTCCTCCTCCTCCTCTCTCACATCCTCCTCCTCCTCTCTCATCCTCCTCCTCTCTCTCATCCTCCTCTTCTCTCTCATCCTCCTCTTCTCTCTCATCCTCCTCCTCTCTCATCCTCCTCCTCTTCTCTCTCATCCTCCTCTCTCATCCTCCTCCTCTTCTCTCTCATCCTCCTCCTCTCTCATCCTCCTCCTCTTCTCTCTCATCCTCCTCTCTCATCCTCCTCCTCTTCTCTCTCCTCCTCCTCCTCGCCTCTTCTCTCATCCTCCTCCTCTTCTCTCTCATCCTCCTCCTCTCTCTGTCATCCTCCTCTTCTCTCCTTCAGATCTGATCCTAGAGAACCAGGATGGTTCTGACTTAGCTGGAAAACATCATCACTGATGGAGCCAATCAAACAGCAGAGTGGACATGTCATCATTTTGGACATTATTTCTGATTGGCTGAGTTGGCCATTAAGCCCCTCCCCTTTAAATGTTCTCTTTGGTCAGAGGTGAGACTATGACATCATCATGGGCTCCTGTGGGGGCC
The DNA here is from genome assembly GCF_901001165.1 of Salmo trutta. Classification (NCBI taxonomy): domain Eukaryota; kingdom Metazoa; phylum Chordata; class Actinopteri; order Salmoniformes; family Salmonidae; genus Salmo; species Salmo trutta. The sequence continues at coordinate 2,640,691 of NW_021823237.1, forward strand.
GGCCTGACCGTGAGTGTGTGTGTGTGAGAGGGGTGTGTGTGTGAGAGGGTGTGTGTGAGAGAGGGTGTGTGTGAGAGGGTGTGTGTGTGTGTGTGTGTGTGTGTGAGAGAGAGGGTGTGTGTGTGTGAGAGGGTGTGTGTGTGTGAGAGGGTGTGTGTGTGGAGAGAGGTGTGTGTGAGAGAGAGGGTGTGTGTTGCAGCACGGTCTTTCCAAACTGTCCGTTCTATGTACTTCATAAAGCCTGCAGCCAGAGCCACACTGACTGGACTAAGCTCTTCCTAATATTGAGTTGCAACTCCACGTCTCAAATGTCTGAAAGCTTCAAAATCCTTCTTTAACCCGTCTCCTCTCCTTCATCTACTCTGATTGAAGTGGATTTAACAAGTGACATCAATAAGGGATCATAATCTTTCACCTGGATTCACCTGGTCAGTCTGTCATGGATAGAGCAGGTGTTCTTAATGTTTTGTCCACTCAGTGTGGTAGATTCTCTGGTAGCTCTGCCTCAGAACAGCACCTTACAGTTTCTAGGTCCCGGTGTTTTCTGTTGTAACCGTCGGCCTGCTGACCACACGAAGAACAGGACAGATTCTCATTCATCTGACACTGTGAATTATATCTGCATTTACTTTATTTATGTGTAATTAAAAACTCCCACAGTTGTTACTCTGGTGTGTTTTAGCACCGTCTGTCGATCGTCCGACACTTTATCCCCGGTTATACCTGCTCCTTTGTCCTGATCTTGTCCACATTCTGATTTAATGTGTCCCATATTCTGAAATAGCATGGGGTGGACATGTCCCATATTCTGAAATAGCATGGGGGGGACATGTCCCATATTCTGAAATAGCATGGTGTCCAGCTTCCACTGGGGGACATGTCCCATATTCTGAAATAGCATGGGGTGGACATGTCCCATATTCTGTAATAGCATGGGGTGGACATGTCCCATATTCTGAAATAGCATGGGGGGGACATGTCCCATATTCTGAAATAGCATGGTGTCCAGCTTCCACTGGGGGACATGTCCCATATTCTGAAATAGCATGGGGTGGACATGTCCCATATTCTGTAATAGCATGGGGTGGACATGTCCCATATTCTGTAATAGCATGGGGTGGACATGTCCCATATTCTGAAATAGCATGGGGTGGACATGTCCCATATTCTGAAATAGCATGGGGGGGACATGTCCCATATTCTGTAATAGCATGGGGTGGACATGTCCCATATTCTGAAATAGCATGGGGTGGACATGTCCCATATTCTGAAATAGCATGGGGTGCAGCTTCCACTGGGGGATGGGGACATGTCCCATATTCTGAAATAGCATGGGGTGGACATGTCCCATATTCTGAAATAGCATGGGGGGGGACATGTCCCATATTCTGAAATAGCATGGGGGGACATGTCCCATATTCTGAAATGGCATGGGGGACATGTCCCATATTCTGAAATAGCATGGGGTGCAGCTTCCACTGAGGGATGGGGGGACATGTCCCATATTCTGAAATGGCATGGGGGGGACATGTCCCATATTCTGAAATAGCATGGGGTGCAGCTTCCACTGAGGGATGGGGGGACATGTCCCATATTCTGAAATAGCATGGGGTGCAGCTTCCACTGAGGGATGGGGGGACATGTCCCATATTCTGAAATAGCATGGGGGGGACATGTCCCATATTCTGAAATGGCATGGGGGACATGTCCCATATTCTGAAATAGCATGGGGGGGACATGTCCCATATTCTGAAATGGCATGGGGGACATGTCCCATGGGGGGGGTCTTCCAGAATGCCTGAACTGCTTCGTCTTGCTATTCTGGATGCTTCACCATCCAATTCCACCCGACGACAATATAAAGGCAACATCTGAAGTGTTGATCCCATGTTTCATGAGATGAAATAAATGATCCCAGAAATGCTCCACACGCACAACAAGCTTTACATCCCTGTTAGTGAGCCTTTCTCCTTCGGCAAGATGATCCAAGTCAATAATATAATAATACTCGTAGGAAAGGTTTTCATCTTTAGTTCACAATCTGTGGATAATATACGATTAGAAAGGTAAAACATTTATGGAAAACATGGAAACCAAACAAGGGTGGTCTATGGTGATAGGTGGGGAAGAGTGGCTGAGGGGCGGGATTGGCTGAGAGTGGCTGAGGGGTGGGATGGGCTGAGAGGTGGGATGGGCTGAGAGGTGGGATGGGCTGAGGGGTGGGATGGGCTGAGGGGCGGGATGGGCTGAGGGGCGGGATGGGCTGAGGGGTGGGATGGGCTGAGGGGTGGGATGGGCTGAGAGGTGGGATGGGCTGAGGGGTGGGAGGGGCTGAGAGGTGGGATGGGCTAAGGGGTGGGATGGGCTGAGAGGTGGGATGGGCTGAGGGTGGGAGGGGCTGAGAGGTGGGATGGGCTGAGAGGTGGGATGGGCTGAGGGGTGGGATGGGCTGAGAGGTGGGATGGGCTGAGGGGCGGGATGGGCTGAGAGGTGGGATGGGCTGAGAGGGGCTGAGGGGTGGGATGGGCTGTGGGGTGGGATGGGCTGAGGGGTGGGAGGGGCTGAGAGGTGGGATGGGCTGAGGGGTGGGAGGGGCTGAGAGGTGGGATGGGCTGAGGGGTGGGATGGGCTGAGAGGTGGGATGGGCTGAGGGGTGGGATGGGCTGAGAGGTGGGATTACGGAGTTGATGTTTGGTAATGAATTATTATGTAAATGCTTTATATAAAAGTACCATGTACGCTAAATGTGTGTAAAATGTAGCAGAAAAGCTGTAAAAACACCATGTATTTGTCCTCTGAAGAGGGGGGTGGTGAATGGGTTAATAATATATTTTTTAAAGAAAATCCATCCACCTGACAGGTGTGGCATATCATGAAGCTGATTAAACAGCATGACCACTACACGGGTGCACCTTGTGCTGGGGACAATAAAAGGCAACTCTAGAGTGTGCAGTTTTGTCACAACTCAATGCCACAGAGGTCTCAAGTTGAGGAAGCGTACAATTGGCATGCTGGCGGCAAAAATGTCCACCAAAGCTGTTGCCAGAAAATGTAATGTTAATTTCTCTACCATAAGCCTCCAATGTCATTTTAGAGAATTAGGCAGTACATCCAACCGGCCTCAGAACCGCAGGTGTCGGGTGGTTTGCTGATGTCAACGTTGTGAACAGAGGGCCCCATGGTGGAGGTTGTGGTATGGTTATGGGCCCCATGGTGGAGGTGGGGTTATGGTATGGGCCCCATGGTGGAGGTGTGGGGTTATGGTATGGGCCCCATGGTGGAGGTGGGGTTATGGTATGGGCCCCCATGGTGGCTGGTGGGGTTAGGTATGGGCCCCATGGTGAATGAACAGAGATACGTGGGGAGATCCTGAGGCCCATTGTGGTGCCATTCATCAGTCTCCATCACCTCATGTTTCAGCATGATAATGCACAGCCCCATGTTGCTAGGATCCTGTACACATTTCCTGGAAATTGAAAATCTCCCAGTTCTTCCATGGCCTGTCATTACTCACCAGACATGTCACCTATTGAGCATGTTTAGGGTTGCTCTGGATCGACATGTACAACGGCGTGTTCCAGTTCCCACCAATATCCAGTAACTCTCACAGCCATTGAAGAGGATGGGACAACATTCCCCATCAACAGCCTGATCAGCTCTATGTGAAGGAGATGTGTCGCGCTGCTTGAGGTAAATGGTGGAGACACCAGATACTGACTGGTTTCCTGATCCACACCCCTACCTGTTCTTTTTAAAGGTACCTGTGACCACCGATGCCATATCTGTATTCCCCAGTCATGTGACCTCCATAGATTAGGGCCTAATGAATATATTTAATTTGACTAATTTCCTGATATGACCTCTAACTTTAATCTCTGGTTGCAAGTACATGCGCAGCTACTGTAATCTGATGGTTCAGATCACTGGACAAGTTAATGGAAGCGTAGCTACTGTAATCTGATGATCAGATCACTGGACAAGTTAATGGAACGTAGCTACTGATGCATCTGATCACTGGACAAGTTAATGGAAGCGTAGCTACTGATGGTCAGATCACTGGACAAGGTTAATGGAAGCGTAGCTACTGATGGTCAGATCACTGGACAAGTTAATGGAAGCAGTAGCTACTGTAATCTGATGGTCAGATCACTGGACAAGTTACTGGAAGCGTAGCTACTGTAATCTGATGGTCTTCCTGATCACCTCTGGAGGTAGGCCAGACGCACAGGCAGCACAATTCTCATCTTTTACCCAATCAGAGCAACTCTTTTTGCCAATAACAGGGTGAAAACATCAGAATTAGGCTGACTAAACGCAGCCGAAGTAAAATAAATAATCTGTCATAATTTGCACACAAGGATGGATCAGGAAATCTGGTCACAATGAGTAGACAGTGGATAAGAGACATTTAATACCATGTGTAGACACTTTTCTGAAAATGTGGGACAATCAGAATGTGGCTGAGAAGAAGACGCCAGCTATCAACAAAGCTTATGGCAGAGGTGCAGGACAACACTCACAGGCCAGACAGGATATTGATTATTGATTGCATAAATACTAATCAAAAAAAGCAACAAAACGGTCTGAACAATCCTAAAGTGATTGCTGTGGCAGAGCGGTCAGATGATCTGTGCAGCGCCATTGATTGGTGGAGTAGAAACAGTCACTTGTCTGGAAACTGTCTGTCCTTTTTGTGCTTGTGTGGAATGTGGGCCCCCCCCCCATCGGAACTGGTACTGGGCAGGTCAGCCATCCTCCTGGTATAACTGGTCCCACTAGTCCACCTGGTTCCACTAGTCCAGTCAGTGACCGTGTGTGGCAGTAAGGGTGAGTAAGGCATGTCCAGTCTCACGTCCCTCTGCCCACGTCGTGGAAGTACAGGTTAGCACAGAGACACAGCAGTATGATGGAGGCCAGCATGTAGTAGATTAACTTTCTGAACTTCGGATCCAAGTCCCCCTGCCGGTACCAGACAATCTACAGGAGGAAGACCGAGAGATTCAGCTTAACCCCTGCAGGTACCCACCCCAAGTCCCCCTGCCTGTACCCACCCCAAGTCCCCCTGCCGTACCCAACCCCAAGTCCCCTGCCGGTACCCACCCCCAAGTCCCCCTGCCGGTACCCAACCCCAAGTCCCCCTGCCGGTACCCAACCCCAAGTCCCCCTGCCGGTACCCAACCCCAAGTCCCCCTGCATGTAGCCCCACCCAAGATCCCTGCCGGTACCCAACCCCAAGGTCCCCCTGCCGGTACCCAACCCCAATCCCCCTGCCTGTACCCCAACCCCAAGTCCCCCATGCCTGTACCCAACCCCCAAGTCCCCCTGCCTGTACCCCACCCCAAGTCCCCCCTGCATGTACCCCACCCCAGTCCCCCTGCATGTACCCCACCCCAAGTCCCCCTGATGTACCCCACCCAAGTCCCCTGCATTGTACCCAACCCCAAGTCCCCCTGCCGGTACCCCCAACCCCAAGTCCCCCTGCAGGTACCCCACCCCAAGTCCCCCTGCAGGTACCCCACCCCCAGTCCCCCCTGCATGTACCCCACCCCAAGTCCCCCTGCATGTACCCAACCCCAAGTCCCCCTGCATGTACCCAACCCCAAGTCCCCCTGCATGTACCCAACCCGAAGTCCCCCTGCATGTACCCAACCCCAAGTCCCCCTGCATGTACCCAACCCCCAAGTCCCCCTGCATTTACCCAACCCCAAGTCCCCCGCATGTACCCATGAGATTGGGTACCGGCAGGGGGACGTGGGGTGGTACCGGCAGGGGGACGTGGGATTGGGTACCGGCAGGGGGACGTGGGGTGGTACCAAGTCCCCCTGCTACCCAAGTCCCCCTGCCGGTACCCAATCCCACGTCCCCCTCCGGTACCCACCCCACCCCACGTCCCCCTGCCGGTACCCAATCTCACCCCACGTCCCCCTGCCGGTACCCCCCCCACCCCACGTCCCCCTGCCGGTACCCCACCCCCCCCACGTCCCCCTGCCGGTCCCCCACCCCACCCCACGTCCCCCTGCCGGTACCCAACCCCAAGTCCCCCTGCCGGTACCCAACCCCAAGTCCCCCTGCATGTACCCCACCCCAAGTCCCCCTGCATGTACCCAACCCCAAGTCCCCCTGCATGTACCCCACCCCAAGTCCCCCTGCCGGTACCCCACCCCAAGTCCCCCTGCAGGTACCCCACCCCAAGTCCCCCTGCAGGTACCCCACCCCAAGTCCCCCTGCAGTTACCCCACCCCAAGTCCCCCTGGCAGGTACCCCACCCCAAGTCCCCTGCAGGTACCCAACCCCAGTCCCCCGGCAGTGTACCACCCAACCCCAAGTCCCCCTGCATGTACCCAACCCCAAGTCCCTGCATGTACCCAACCCCAAGTCCCCTGGCATGTACCCATGGAATTGGGTAACCGGCAGGGGGACGTGGGTGGGGTACCGGCAGGGGGACGTGGGGTGGGGTACCGGCAGTGGGGACGTGGGGTGGGGTACCGGCAGGGGGACGTGGGATTGGGGTACCGGCAAGGGGGACGGGTGAGGGTGGGGTGGGTACCAAGTCCCCTGCGCCGGTACCCAATTCCCCCTGGCCGTTACCCAATCCCCACGTCCCGCGCTGCCGGGTACCCCACCCACCCCAACGTCCCCTGCCGGTACCCAATCCCAAGTCCCCCCTGCCGGTACTCCCCAACCCCACGGCCCCAACGTCCCCCTGCCGGTACCCAATCTCACACCACGTCCCCTGCCGGTAACCGTGCCCACCCACCCCACGTCCCCCTGCCGGTACCCAATCTCACCCCACGGTCCCCCTGCCGGTAACCACCCACCCCGACCCCACGTCACCCTTGCCGGTACCCAATCTCACCCCACTCCCCCTGCCGGTACCCCGCCCCGCCCCACGTCCCCCTGCCGGTACCCAATCTCGCCCCACGTCCCCCTGCCGGTACCCAATCTCGCCCCCACGTCCCCCTGCCGGTACCCAATCTCACCCCACGTCCCCCTGCCGGTACCCGCCCCACGTCCCCCTGCCGGTACCCAATCTCACCCCACGTCTCCCCTGCCGGTTACCCAGCCCACGTCCCCCTGCCGGTACCCAACCCACGTCCCCCTGCCGGTACCCAGCCCCACGTCCCCCTGCCGGTACCGCCAGCCCCACGTCCCCCTGCCGGTACCCAGCCCCACGTCCCCCTGCCGGTACCCCAGCCCCACGTCCCCCCCCTGCCGGTACCAGAAGATCTACAGGAGGGAGAGATTTATCCTCTTCAGACCCAAAGAAAGCAGTGTGTACTCACCAGCACCATGGCCGAGCCGCAGGTCAGCAGGATACAGAAAGCCAAAGAAGATGTTGAAGTGGCCAGGGAGGCAACGAGGGGAACACGAATGAACTGATCACTGTTACCTAGGGAACACAATCACCACCTAACTGATCACTGTTACCTAAGGGAACACAATCACCACTAACTGATCACATTTTTTTTTTTAAAACAACAAGACAATACAAAAGGCCGCTCAAATCAGTGGGTGATTGGTCAGGGGTGCACTCAACCCCACCGCCTCCTAGACACCAGCAGAGCGAAGCCCAGCACCCAAGGGATTTTTCAAGTGTGGGAGGACCAAGCCCCGCTCAATGCCCGGGCGGGCAGGAAGGGAGCACATCCATACTACCAGGACCAGCACAGACACCTCTCACAGTATGAAACCACCATAACTACCAGGACCAGCACAGACACCTCTCACAGTATGAAACACCAGAAACTACCGCTGCAGACAGCCACAGATCCCCCTGCAGACAGCCACAGATCCCCCTGCAGACAGATCCCCCTGCAGACAGCCACAGCTAACCCTGCAGACTAGAGGTTGACCGATTAATCGGAATGGACGATTAATTAGGGCCGATTTCAAGTTTTCATAACAATCGGTAATCTGTATTTTTGGCCATCGATTTGCCGATTTTTTTTTTTTTTTTTTTTTTTTACAACCTTTACTTACACTCGGCAAGTCAGATTAAGAACACATTCTTATTTCAATGACGGCCTAGGAACGGGGTTAACTGCCTTGTTCAGGGGGGGGTTCTGGGATTCGTTTTTGCAACCTTCCGGTTACTAGTCCAACGCTCTAACCACCTGCCTTACATTTTACTCTACGAGGAGCCTGCATGGCAGGCTGACTACCTGTTTACGCGGGGCAGCAAGAAGCCAAGGTAAGTTGCTAGCTAGCATTAGACTTATCTATAAAAAAACTATCAATCTTAACATCATCACTAGGTTAACTACACATGGTTGATGATATGTACTATAATCGATGTGGTGCCTGTTAATTCTCATCGAATCACAGCCTACTTCGACAAACGGGTGTTGATGTTCACAAGCGCATTGCGAATAAAGCACTGTCGTTGCACCAATGTACCTAACCATAACATCAATGCCTTTCTTTAAAATCAATAAACAAGTATATATTTTTAAACCTGCATATTTAGTTAATATTGCCTGCTAACATGAAATTGCGTTCATTGTACGCAGAGTCAGGGTTTATGCAACAGTTTGGGCCGCCTGGCTCGTTGCGAACTAATTGCCCAGAATTTTACGGAATTATGACATAACATTGAAGGTTGTGCAATGTAACAGGAATATTTAGACTTAGCGATGCCACCCGTTAGATAAAATACGGAACGGTTCCGTATTTCACTGACAGGAAAAACGTTTTATTTTCGAGGTGATAGTTTCCGGATTCGACCATATTAATGACCTAAGGCTCTGTATTTCTGTGTGTTATGTTATAATTAAGTCTATGATTTGATAGACACTCGCTCTGAGACTTGGAGTGGTTGTTTCCCTTGCTCTGCATGGGTAACGCTGCTTCGAGGGTGGCTGTTGTCGATGTGTTCCTGGTTCGAGCCCAGGGTAGGAGCGAGGAGAGGGACGGGAAGCTATACTGTTACACTGGCAATACTAAAGTGCCTATAAGAACATCCAATAGTCAAAGGTATATGAAATACAAATCGTATAGAGAGAAATAGTCCTATAATTCCTATAATAACTACAACCTAAAACTTCTTACCAGGGAATATTAAAGACTCATGTTAAAAGGAACCACCAGCTTTCATATGTTCCCATGTTCTGAGCAAGGAACTTAAACGTTAGCTTTCTGACATGGCACATATTGCACTTTTACTTTCTTCTCCAACACTTGTTTTTGCATTATTTAAACCAAATTGAACATGTTTCATATTTATTTGAGGCTAAATTGATTTTATTGATGTATTATATTAAGTTAAAATAAGTGTTCATTCAGTATTGTTGTAATTGTCATTATTACAAATAATAAATCGGCCGATTAATCGGCATCAGGGTTTTTGGCCTCCAATAATCGGTATCGGTGTTGAAAAATCATAATCGGTCGACCTCTACTGCAGACAGCCACAGATCCCCCTGCAGACAGCCACAGATCACCCTGCAGACAGCCACAGATCAACCCATCTTTCCCAGTAAATCATCATTCTACCATTTCCTCTCCCAATTCATTTTTTAAATGTAACTAGGCAAGTCCATTAAGAACAAATTCTTATTTACAATGACGACCTAGGAAGAGTGGGTTAACTGCCTTGTTCAGGGGCAGAACGACAGATTTTTACCTTGTCAGCTCAGGGACTCAATCAGCAACCTTTCGGTTACTGGCACAACGCTCTAACCACTAGGCTAGTGTAGTCATTCATGTTTAACCTGTTGGGGCTAGGGGTCAGTATTGAGAATTTTGAAAAAAAATATGTGCCCATTTTTAACTGCCTCCTACACCAACTCAGAAGCTAGATTTGGATAGAAAACACTCTGAATTTTCTAAAACTGTTTGAATGGTGTCTGTAAGTATAACAGAACTCATATGGCAGTCAAAACCTGAGACAATTTCTAACAGGAAGTGGGTATCTGATGTGTTGAATTACTTTAAGCCTATGCCATTGAAACACAGGGACTTATTAATCATTGAGCACTTCCTACGCCATCCACAAGATGTCACCAGTCTTTACAAAGTGGTTTGAGTCTTCTACTGTGAAAACTGACTCGAACAAGAGACTTGGAATGTTGGTCATAAGCGGATGGCCAATACTACTCTGGCGCGCGAGTGCATGTTTGGGTACTCTCGTTCCAATACGTTTTAAAAGAGAATGCAATCGTCCGCCTTGAATATTATTGAAGTTCTGATTGAAAAAGGCCCTAATGATTTATGCTATACAATGTTTGACATGTTTGAACTAACGTAAATATATATTTTTCCCTCTTTGGTGAAGACAAGTCCGGCGGGCGACGTTCATGTTTTTGAGTAGCCTACAGGACGCGCTAACAACACGGAGCTTTTTGGACATAAATTATGAGCTTTTTCGAACAAAACTACATTTGTTATGGACCTGGGATTCCTGGTAGTGCCTTCTGATGAAGATAATCAAAGGTAAGGGATTATTTACATAGTATTTTGGATTTTAGATCTCTCCAACATGGCGCCTAGTCTGTATCGCCAAGCCTATTTTTCTGAGCACAGGACCTCGTTTATTGCAAAGTGTGATTTCCCAGTAAAGTTATTTTTAAATCTGGCAATCCGGTTGCGTTCACGAGATGTTAATCTATAATTCTTTGAATGACAATATAATATTTTACCAATGGTTTCGAATAGTAATTATTTAATTTGTTGTGCTTATTGACTGGCGGTATTGGAGGGAAAATATTTTCTCAACATCAACGCCATTGTAAAATGCTGTTTTTGGATATAAATATGAACTTGATAGACAATACATGCATTTTTGTTCTAACATAATGTCCTAGGAGTGTCATCTGATGAAGATTGTCAAAGGTTAGTGCATCATTTTAGCTGGTTTTCTGCTTTTGGTGACGCCTGTCTTTGCAGTGACAAAACATTACACACAGCTATTTTCAATGTACTGTCCTAACATAATCTAACTTTATGCTTTCGCCGTAAAGCCTTTTTGAAATCGGACAACGTGGTTAGATTAAGGAGATGTTATCTTTCAAAGGGTGTAAGATAGTTGTATGTTTGAGAAATTTGAATGATGACATTTAATTGTTTTCAAATTTGGCGCCCTTGATATTTCACCTGCTGTTGATCGGGTGTACCAGGGGTGGGACGCTTGCGTCCCACTAGCCCATAGAAGTTAACAGTATTACTGTACAGAGTGTGTCCATGCAACTTGTGTGACTTGTTCAGCACATTTTTACTCCTGAAATTATTTAGGATCCAAAACAAAAGGGGTTGAAAACTTACAAAACATTTCAGCTTCTCATTTTTTTATAAAATGTGTAAAAATGTCTAAAAAAAACACAATCCCACTTTGCCATTATGGGATATTATTATGGGATATTGTGTGAATCCATTCAGGCTGTAACAACACGTGGAAACAGGCCAGGGGTACTTACTACAACGAGCAGGGATGTTAGTCCTCCGATCGCCAGGTTGATGGCTCTGTCCTGCAAGGACAAGAGGACATTACATGAGACAAGACAATAACACACACGCTGTGGCGGTCAAGACTGCCGGTCAGTACGGGCTGGAGATTCCCAGTACGGGCCGGAGATTCCCAGTACGGGCCGGAGATTCCCAGTACGGGCCGGAGATTCCCAGTACGGGCCGGAGATTCCAGTACGGGCCGGAGATTCCCAGTATGGGCCCAGATGGGGCTGTGGGGGTCATGACTGCCGGTCTCACGGTAACTAACCGGTAATCACCCCGTTTAGCATCTCCAGGCCTCCACACATACAAGCAGCTGATTGGAACATCTACATTTAGAAAAGTCTAGAATATATTTAATAAAACACCGTCACAATAAATACATGATTGGTTTTAGGTTCAAAGAAACATGATGAAGAAAATGTATTTAGATACTAGATACTGTATGTTATCTGGCTATTCTCCATGATATAGACTGTAGGCTTGTTCATTTATCAGACTAGATACTGTATGTTATCTGGCTATTCTCTATGATATAGACTGTAGGCTTGTTCATTTATCAGACTAGATACTGTATGTTATCTGGCTATTCTCCATGATATAGACTGTAGACTTGTTCATTTATCAGACTAGATACTGTATGTTATCTGGCTATGATATAGACTGTAGACTTGTTCATTTATCAGACTAGATACTGTATGTTATCTGGCTATTCTCCATGATATAGACTGTAGACTTGTTCATTTAGCAGACGATATGCTTATAAGTCCTGCGTTATTGTTTTACATGATATGATTTTATAGTAAGAATAATATAATTAAATTTAGCTGAATAAAATAGAAAAGGATATTTTCCCCATTCCGGAGCAGAGCCACATATAAAGTGACCATGTTGAGTGTATAAGTGTTCATTTGAAACTGGTCCTAGGTTCAGAGTTATTTGAAACAGGTCCTAGGTTCAGAGTTATTTGAAACTGGTCCTAGGTTCAGAGTTATTTGAAACAGGTCCTAGATTCAGAGTTATTTGAAACAGGTCCTATGTCCTAGGTTCAGAGTTATTTGAAACAGGTCCAAGGTTCAGAGTTATTTGAAACGGGGCCTATGGCCTCGGTTCAGAGTTATTTGAAACAGGTCCTAGGCTCAGAGTTATTTGAAACTGGTCCTAGGTTCAGAGTTATTTGAAACTGGTCCTAGATTCAGTGAGATATACCTGCTGGAGCGCGTGCTGCTATGGTGACCAGTGAGCTGAGATAAGGCGGGGCTTTACCTAGCAAAGACTTATAGATGACCTGGAGCCAGTGGGTTTGGCGACGAATATGAAGCGAGGGCCAACCAACGAGAGCATACAGGTTGCAGTGGTGGGTAGTACAGTGAGGGAAAAAAGTATTTGATCCCCTGCTGATTTTGTACGTTTGCCCACTGATAAAGAAATGATCAGTCTATAATTTTAATGGTAGGTTTATTTATCCTCATTAACATGCAAATCATTTTATAACATTTTTAACATGAGTTTTTCTGGATATTTTTGTTGTTATTCTGTCTCTCAATGTTCAAATAAACCTACCATTAAAATTATAGACTGATCCTTTCTTTGTCAGTGGGCAAATGTACAAAATCAGAAGGGGATCAAATACTTTCCCCCCCACTGTACAGGCCTCTGAATGAGCTGTCAGATGGTCTCTGGGTGTTCTGAAGGAATCAACACCTTAGAAAGTACCGTCCATGTCATTGTGTTGGGCTTTGGAGCAGCATCCAGAACTACCATGTTCTCCACTGCTTCAACCTGCTGGTGAACTTCTTCCTTCAAATTCACCATCACAGTGAGGTGACTTGTAAAAGCATCATACTGTTATTGATAAGTGTTTAGAGGGAGGGTCAGTGGTTAGAGAGACATAGAGCCATTAGGGTTATATACTGTTATTGATGATTAGTGTTTAGAGGGAGGGTCAGAGGTTAGAGAGACATAGAGCCATTAGGGTTATATACTGTTATTGATGATTAGTGTTTAGAGGGAGGGTCAGTGGTTAGAGAGACATAGAGCCATTAGGGTTAGGGTAATATACTGTTATTGATGATAAGTATTTAGAGGGAGGGTCAGTGGTTAGAGAGACATAGAGCCATTAGGGTTATATACTGTTATTGATGATTAGTGTTTAGAGGGAGGGTCAGTGGTTACACACACACACACACACACACACACACACACACACACACACACACACACACGGCAGGCGTACCCGAGCAGAGGTTTCTCCAAACAGCAGTCTGTTGTCATGGCCGCTGGTGCCATATGTTCTGGAGGTGAAATCATTGGTAGTGAAGTCATCCATGGCTCAGCAGCTCCACCCCATGGACACACAGAGGAACTGCATGCTAGTACCTCCACAGGGGCAGGCCTTACCGGACAGGAAGCAGGGCCAGCCAACCAGATGCCTGACCTGAAGGGTGGGAGGAAGAGGAGAGGGAAGTTAATAGCCTGTCCCTCACCCTATAAAGGGACTGGCTAAAACACTCCCTCTCCCACTTCCCTTTCTTATTCCCCCTATTCCATTACCCCATAAAGGGACTGGCTAAAACACTCCCTCTCCCTCTTCCCTTTCTGATTCCCCCTATTCCATTACCCTATAAAGGGACTGGCTAAAACACTCCCTCTCCCACTTCCCTTTCTGATTCCCCCTATTCCATTACCCCATAAAGGGACTGGCTAAAACACTCCCACTTCCCTTTCTGATTCCCCCTATTCCATTACCCCATAAAGGGACTGGCTAAAACACTCCCTCTCCCTCTTCCCTTTCTGATTCCCCCTATTCCATTACCCCATAAAGGGACTGGCTAAAACACTCCCTCTCCCTCTTCCCTTTCTGATTCCCCCTATTCCATTACCCCATAAAGGGACTGGCTAAAACACTCCCTCTTCCCTTTCTGATTCCCCCTATTCCATTACCCCATAAAGGGACTGGCTAAAACACTCCCTCTCCCACTTCCCTTTCTGATTCCCCCTATTCCATTACCCCATAAAGGGACTGGCTAAAACACTCCCTCTCCCTCTTCCCTTTCTGATTCCCCCTATTCCATTACCCCATAAAGGGACTGGCTAAAACACTCCCTCTCCCTTTCTGATTCCCCCTATTCCATTACCTCCTCTCTTTCCTTGATACCCACTCTTCCCCTTCGCCCTCTCATCTCTGTCCCCAGCCCAATCCCAAATCGCCCCCCTAGACACTAGTGGAGATCCCAGATGACTGAATGGGTCTAGGCAATATGGTGGAACTTCCACCTTGCGGCTAGGCTAGGTCCTAGCCTATCAGAGGAAAGTTTGACAATAGTTCTAACTACTTCCACCTGGCCTATCAGAGGAAAGTTTGACAATAGTTCTACTTCCACCTGGCCTATCAGAGGAAAGTTTGACAATAGTTCTAACTACTTCCACCTGGCCTATCAGAGGAAAGTTTGACAACAGTTCTAACTACTTCCACCTGGCCTATCAGAGGAAAGTTTGAACTAATGTCAAACTGCTTCCACCTGTGAAAAAATCTCAGAACTCCACAAGTCCATAGTGTGTAGTACTAGAGGTCCACCTGGGCCTCCCTCTCCTCCTCTTTTCTCCTCCTGTATCCCTCTCCTCCTGCATCCTTCTCCTCCTCCCCCCTTCATCCTTCTCCTCCCTCCCCTCTTCATCCTTCTCCTCCCTCCCCTCTTCATCCTTCTCCTTCCCCCCCTTCATCCTTCTCCTCCCTCCCCCTCTTCATCCTTCTCCTTCCCCCCTTCATCCTTCTCCTCCCTCCCCCTCTTCAACCCTCTCCTCCTCCTCCTCCTTTCTCCTCCTGCATCCTTCTCCTCCCTAGCCCAGCTCTAGCCCAGCTCTAGCCCCAGCTCTAGCCCCAGCTCTAGCCCAGCTCTAGCCCAGCTCTAGCCCAGCTCTAGCCCCTGCTCTAGCCCCTGCTCTAGCCCCTGCTCTAGCCCCTGCTCTAGCCCCTGCTCTAGCCCAGCTCTAGCCCAGCCCCAGCTCTAGCCCAGCTCTAGCCCAGCTCTAGCCCCAGCTCTAGCCCCTGCTCTAGCCCCAGCTCTAGCCCCAGCTCTAGCCCCAGCTCTGCTCTAGCCCAGCTCTACCACAGAAGTATGTTACTGCACGGTGTAGAAGACCATTCTAGGCCAGGTTTCCTGTTGCAACAACATTCTGGGTGAAAAGGCAGAATTCCTGAGGCAGCTTTGTGCTCCAAAGCCACAGGAACAAGAGGTCCATTATGACATGGGAACGAGCTGCTTCTCTCTAGCCTCCAGCTCCATTTCAGCCTGGGCTCCATAACACATCATAACCCTAAGAGCTGCTGCATGGGATCATGTGAACAGCTACACTGAAAACAACAGCAAATCACCCAACTGGAGTCTAAATGGCCTTGCTAGTTACAAACATTTTATTATTATATTTGAACCTTTATTTAACCAGGCAAGTCTGTTAAGAACAAATTCTTATTTACAATGATGGCCTACCGGGGAACAGTAGGTTAACTTGTTCAGGGGCAGAACGACAGATTTTTACCCTGTCAGCTCCAACCGCCGGGCCCCCCGCAGCACCAACCGCCGGGCCCCCCGCCGCCCCAACCGCCGGGCCCCCCGCCGCCCCAACCGCCGTGCCCCCCGCCGCCCCAACCGCCGGGCCCCCCGCCGCCCCAACCGCCGGGCCCCCCGCCGCCGGGCTCCCCGCAGCCCCAACCGCTGCTACTCGCTGTTTATTATCTATGCATAAGTCACTTTACCCCTACCTACATGTACAAATTACCTCAACTAACCTGTACCCCTGCACATTGACTTTGTACCGGTACCCCCTGTATATAGCCTCCACATTGACTCTGTACCGGTACCCCCTGTATATAGCCTCCACATTGACTCTATACCGGTACCCCCTGTATATAGCCTCCACATTGACTCTATACTGGTACCCCCTGTATATAGCCTCCACATTGACTCTGTACCGGTACCCCCTGTATATAGCCTCCACATTGACTCTGTACCGGTACCCCCTGTATATAGCCTCCACATTGACTCTGTACCGTAATACCCTGTATATAACCTCCACATTGACTCTGTACCGGTACCCCCTGTATATAGCCTCCACACTGACTCGGTACCGGTACCCCCTGTATATAGACTCCACATTGACTCTGTACCGGTACCCCCTGTATATAGCCTCCACATTGACTCCTGTACTGGTACCCCTGTATATAGCCTCCACATTGACTCTGCTACCGGTACCCCCTGTATATAGCCTCCACATTGACTCTGTACCGGTACCCCCTGTATATAGCCTCCACATTGACTCTGTACCGGCTACCCCCTGTATATAGCCTCCACATTGACTCTGTACCGGTACCCCCTGTATATAGCCTCCACATTGACTCTGTACCGGTACCCCCTGTATATAGCCTCCACATTGACTCTGTACCGGTACCCCCTGTATATAGCCTCGTTATTGTTATTTTATTGCATTTAAAAAATTAAAAAACATCGGCGCATGTGACAAATACAATCTGAATTGATAGTAGGGTAACGTTATTTGCTTATTTAATTTGGTTTTTCCAGGCAAAGTATAATGGAGTTATACTCCAGTCTAGTTGGTGGCAGTAATACAGCATTTATTGGATGTCAACAGCCGTTAAACCTCATCAAAGAAGAAGGTTAAATAATTCATACCGGCGGCAGGGAGCCCCGACATACCGGAACCGGCTAGCTACAGCAAAACAGTCGGTAACAGCTGGTCGTCGTTAGGCTTGCTAGCTAGCTTAGCTATCTTGGGCGCTGACCTCACAGATGTTAATTTAACATTGATTTCAGACACTTATCAAAAGGTCCCAGAACATATCTAGGAGCTTAATGTTAGACGGCTAGCAAGCTAGCTAGTAAGGCTGCTTATCTAACCTTAACGGCGGGTTGTTACTGATAGCATGTCCGCTAACAATAATACTACCAGAACGGCTCCAACCGTCTGCCGAAAACACCGAGTTCAAAGGTTCAACCAAACGTCTACTTTGTTTCAATGTACTTACGTGTCAGAGCATAATAAAAGGTTGTGTTTCAGATGAATATGTGTCAACTACTTGTCAGTTATTCAGTGTCTCCAAAACTTCCAGGAGCGAAATGATTCTGATCGGGTCAACTAGAAATTACAGCCTGGCGGCTTAAAGGGAACGTGACAGTACTCTTAAAGGGAACGTGGGTTATTACGCAGATACACGTTTCAGCAAAGAAAGATTTGCCATTATTCAATACAGTGTACTAAATCAACATATTTCACATGCATTATTAATGGGTCTGTTTTAATTGAGTTGATGAGTGGTGATTAATGCAAACCTTTTTTTAGGGACACCATTCTGCAGTAATGTTTGTTGAAATCCAAAGTACCCAATTGTCATACTTGAGTAAAAGTATAGATACCTTAATACCTTAAGTAAAAGTGAAAGTCACCCAGTAAAATACTACTTGAGTAAAAGTCTAAAAGTATTTGGTTTTAAATATACTTAAGTATCAAAAGTAAATTTCATTGCTAAAATATACTTAAATATCAAAAGTAAAAGTATAAATCATTTCAAATTCCTTATACTAAGCAAAGCAGACGGCACCATTTTCTTGTTTTGAAAATGTATGGATAGCCAGGGGCACACTCCAACACTATTTTTATTTACAAAACATGCATTTGTGTTTAGTGAGTCTGCCAGAACATACGCAGTAGGGATACCCACGCGATCTCTTGATAAGTGTGTAAATTTCACAATTTTCCTGTTCTGCTAAGCATTCAAAATGTAAAGAGTGCTTTGGGTTATCAGGGAAAATGTATAGAATAAAAAGTACAATATTTTCTTTAGGTATGTAGTGAAGTAAAAGTTGTGAAAAATATAAATAGTAAAGTACAGATACCCAGAAAAACTACTTCAGTAGTAGTTTCAAGTAATTTTACTGAAGTACTTTACACCACTGGAAAGTCCAGTCGTTATCTTCATATCATATGAATTCATCATTGGAGACTTGTAAATATATTCATCAGGACCAATACTTAAGCCAAATAGTTGTATTGTTTTACCCACCTGCTAACTGTCATACCAGTTCAGCTCTCAGTCCATTCTAACTGGGCCCCATATCCCCCACAGGAGTATCCAGGAGGAGGCACCTTCACACAACATTCATATAGAAATGTGTGTTTATAGAATAACCATGAATGTCATGCAGCAGAATATGTGCTCAGCAGCTCTATGTTTTAGTTGGAGTACTGGTATATGTGAATCCTAGTTAGTGTATTGGTATATGTGAATCCTAGTTAGTGTACTGGTATATGTGAATCCTAGTTAGTGTACTGGTATATGTGAATCCTTGTTAGTGTACTGGTATATGTGAATCCTAGTTAGTGTACTGGTATATGTGAATCCTAGTTAGTGTACTGGTATATGTGAATCCTAGTTAGTGTACTGGTATGTGAATCCTAGTTAGTGTACTAGTATATGTGAATCCTAGTTAGTGTACTGGTATATGTGAATCCTAGTTAGTGTACTGGTATATGTGAATCCTAGTTAGTGTACTGGTATGTGAATCCTAGTTAGTGTACTAGTATATGTGAATCCTAGTTAGTGTACTGGTATGTGAATCCTAGTTAGTGTACTGGTATGTGAATCCTAGTTAGTGTAATGGTATATGTGAATATCCCCGTTACGGGGTCAGACTTTAGGTATTTCATTTTGTTGACGGTGATCCCAGTTCTCATACTAACGTCACAATATCACATGATGAGGGTGTGATAGCCCCAGTCCATAATCCCCTCTCACACAGTTCAATAGTTCATCTGGATCCACAACAAAACATTCATCAAAAGGACCCTTTATAACACACACATACCCTTCCCTCACAGGATCACACATCAGACAGCTTCAGCCTCACAGCCTTTATTCAGTGAACTGGTCTACATTCCACAGCTGGGATGGTGTTGCCTTCCTTCCTACAGACGTCTTCTTCAAAAACATGTCAAAAGATATTCAAAATGGAAAAGAGAGATCGCTGGACACTTCCTGACTTAATATGCATAGACCTTCACTTTATGGACTTCCCTGTCTTCACATTCTCTTTTTCTGTTGTAGTAATAGAATGTGTTGTCTCGACGCTGAAGCTTCTTTACAAACCCAGTCTCAGGCCACCTGTCGATCTGAGACAAAGAAGCAATGCCATAGTGACACATTCATCTTGTAGTAAACCAACTGTCAATGCTTTTAGCCAGTGATAGGGATTCATTTAAAGTTGTTTACCAAGTCAACTTGCTTTACTTGTTTGTATTCCAGTTCATCTCTGTAGCCTGCCTGTTGGAATCGGTATAAGTTCTCCACCTCGTCAGTCCATTGTTTGGCTCTGCTCATGGACTTTGGCGTTGCGTTGCCATCTAAGTAGGCTGCACAAGACATTGTGCTGCAGAGAGGATGTCCACAGGCGACCTACAGGAGCAAATAGTGGGCTCAGTTAGACAAGTTCAAGAATCTCTATATACTGACATGACATTCATGGACACGGAAATACATATAGGAAAAGTAAATAAACAATAAAACACCATTTTAAAAGAATGGCAATTACATAGTAGGTTATATGGGTAGGGGGATCCTGATTTTCTGTTTCTCTCCATCCTCCTGTCCTGGGGGGTAGAGAACAGATGGGTGCAGCAGGTGGGTCTGCCTGTCACTTGTCAGATAGCCAGTCTCGGTACAGGACATTGTAGAGAGGAGAGCAGGCAGAACTCCTCTCTTAATTCTTACACACTAACCATCTTATTACCGAAAACATTTTATCTACATATTTCTTAAGCTGATTTCAGTTTTAATATTCGTGCCCGAAACCAATCAAATGTAATTTGCACAGTTGACACTAACGTTGCCAAACGTACAGTAGCTAGCTAGCTAATATTTGAATGAAAGTTGCTAGCACTAGCTTCAGGCTACGGTAGATATAATATACAAGTCACAGTTCTGAAAATAGACTGAATCTGGCTAGCTAGCTAGCTAATATTTGAATGAAAGTTGCTAGCACTAGCTTCAGGCTACGGTAGATATAATATACAAGTCACAGTTCTGAAAATAGACTGAATCTGGCTAGCTAGCTAGCTAATATTTGAATGAAAGTTGCTAGCACTAGCTTCAGGCTACGGTAGATATAATATACAAGTCACAGTTCTGAAAATAGACTGAATCTGGCTAGCTAGCTATACATTTTATCTCCATTTGATTAAGTAGCTAATACCACATGTTACTTACAGCTGAACGGGGCAAGACTCACAGTCCCAAGAGTTGGTGATGAGGACGGTTGTCTTTAGTTACCTAGCAACCCAAACCTACCTTCCTTCCTTCCTTCCATCCTTCCTTCCATCCTTCTTCAACAAGGTGTTGTTTTTGTTACTGACTACTGCTAGCAACGTTGTAGTTATAGTGAGCAGGTAAAATGCAGATACAATGCTGGCCGTGGTATCGTTTAGTTTTGGCTCCCATCCACTAGGTGTCTTAGCTAACGTTAGCTATTCAAGTATCCCCGACCAAAATGCGCCGACATGTCACCTAGCAGCAGTCAAACGAGTGGGTCGGTCGTTTAGAAAATACTGGAGCTAATCTTCAATCAAAATGAGTTCGTTCGCTGGTCGTATGAAGGAGTATCCCAACATGTCTCTGGACCGTTTCGACAGGGAGAATCTACATGCAAGGGCTTATTTTTTATCTCACTGTCATAAAGGTAAAGAAACTCTGAGGTACAGTGAACCAAACAGCAGTTAGCTAGCTAAAGATAACTAGCCAGGATGTGCTCTAACGTTAACTGTTACACAGTAAGACATGTAACTAACTAACGTTAGCTACTTACATCATGTATTTTTCTGCAGATCACATGAAGGGACTGAAGGGGCCCCTGTTGAAAAGAAAGTTGAAATTCAGGTGATTTCACAACGTTTTATTTTGATGGTCTGAAAGTTCAGTGAAACTGTTTCAAAGCTAACTGATGCTCTAACGTTACTGTCTGTGTTCATTTGTTCCAGTCTGACAGTCAAACTGTACTGTTCATTTGTAACTAAGGAACTGTTGCTGAGCAACCCAAAATATGCCTTCTGGGAAGATCACATAGTAAGTAGTTGATTGTGAAAAATCATTCTGAATACTGAACACTAGTTATGGACGTATTGCTAGGTAAGCTTTGTGTAATTTAATGTGCTTTCTGTTTGTCCAGGTTGCTTTGGAACTGGAGAGTCCCACACTAATCACTTTAATAGATGAGGCTTCAGGAGAGGTACGACACTGGGTCATCATTACAACACATATAGGGTCATATAAGGGCTGATCGCTGTTAGTTTGCTATATGACTGACTCTTTGATGACTGATTGTGTGTGTCCACAGAGAGAAGAACTTGTGGTGACTCTGCTTCCTGCAGGTCACTGTCCAGGCTCGGTCATGTGAGTACTGTGTGTGTGTGTGTGTGTGTGTGTGTGTGTTTATGTGGTAATATGACATATCACCTGGCTTTTGTGTGTGTGTGGTATCACCTGGCTTGTGTGTGTGTGTGTGTGTGTGTGGTATCACCTAGTGTGTGTGTGTGTGTGTGTGTGTGTGTGTGTGTGTTTGTGGTAATATGACATATCACCTAGCTTGTGTGTGGTATCACCTAGCTTGTGTGTGTGTGTGTGTGTGTGTGTGTGTGTGTGTGTGTGGTATCACCTAGCTTGTGTGTGTGTGCTTGTGGTATCACCTGGCTTGTGTGTGTGTGTGTGTGTGGTATCACCTAGCTTGTGTGTGTGTGCTTGTGGTATCACCTGGCTTGTGTGTGTGTGTGTGTGTGTGTGTGTGTGTGTGTGTGTGGTATCACCTGGCTTGTGTGTGTGTGTGTGGTATCACCTGGCTTGTGTGCGTGTGCTTGTGGTATCACCTGGCGTGTGTGTGTGTGTGTGTGGTATCACCTGGCTTGTGTGTGTGTGTGTGGTATCACCTGGCTTGTGTGTGTGTGTGTGTGTGGTATCACCTAGCTTGTGTGTGTGTTAGTTAGACTTGGGTGATATATCATATATAGCTACTGTGTACTGGGGTATTTAGAAATACCGACAATTGGATATTTTTGGGGGGTGAGGGCCCTCTAAAGCTCTGAGCCTCGCAGGGGAGCATGCAACGCCACTGTTTATAACTATCATTTCCCTAGCTAAGATGTACTGAGTAAATGATCTCCAGCCAGGGCTCCAGCTGGTTTGCTAACTTGTTAGCTAAGATGTACTGAGTAAATGATCTCCAGCCAGGGCTCCAGCTGTGCATCTGGTTTGCTAACTTGTTAGCTAAGTGTTAGATGGCAACATCAAGCTTCCTGGTTACAGCAGACACAATCAATGCTGTGTAATATTTGTTTTGTTGCTAGCAGCAAACTGTGAGTGGCCTGTTGACATAGTTGTATAACTTTATGAGCTGGGTTGTCTGTCCTTGCAATTTGTTTATGTGCGCTTGTTAGCATTTAGCTAGCGTCCGCTATGGGAATTCGCTTGTAATTTATAAGCATTTGTTGGGACTCCAACCGAAAACATTAAGAACACCTGCTCTTTCCATGACAGACTGACAAGGTGAATCCAGGTGAAAGATATGATCCCTTATTGATGTCACTTGTTAAATCCACTTCAATCAGAGTAGATGAAGGGCAGGAGACAGGTTAAAGAAGGATTTGTAAGCCTTGAGACTAATGAGACATGGATTGTGTATGTGTGCCATTCAGAGGGTGAATGTGCAAGACAAAATGTTGAAGTGCCTTTGAATAAGGTATGGTAATAGGTGCCATGCGAACTGGTTTGTCAAGAACTGCAGTGCTGCTGGGACATCCAGCCATCTTGGCACAACTGTGAGAAGCAAAAGGGGGGGGGTGAGTGTATAAACAATAAGAACACTTTCCTAATATTGAGTTGCCTCCCCCATTCGTTGGGGCGTGGACACTACAAGGTGTCGAAAGCTTTCTACAGGGAAGCTGGCCCAATGATTCCCACAGTTGTGTCCAGTTGGCTGGATGTCCTTTGGGTGGTGGACCGTTCTTGATACACAAAGGAAACTGTTGAGTGTGAGAAACCCAGCAACGTTGCCGTTCTTGACTCAAACCGGTTCGCCTGGCACCTACTACCATATGCCGTTCAAAGGCACTTAAATCTCTTGTCTTGCCCGTTCACCCTCTGAATGGCACACATACACAATCCGTCTCAATTATCTCAAGACTTAAAAATCATTCTTTAACATGTCTCCTCTCCTTCATCTACACTGATTGAAGTGGATTTAACAAGTGACATCAATAAGGGATCATAGCTTTCACCTGGTCAGTCTGCCATGGAAAGAGCAGGTGTTCTTAATGTTTTGTGTACAGGCGCACCGGTTTGCGTCAAGAACTGCAACGTTGCTGGGTTTTTCACACTCAACAGTTTTCCATGTGTATCAAGAACTGGTACTGTGTTTTATTTAAATATATTAGTACCAGTCAAAAGTTTGGACACACCTACTCATTCAAGGGTTTTTCTTTATTTTTACTATTTTATACATTATCCATCAAAACTATGAAACAACAATCAAAAAAGTGTTAAACAAATCAAAATATATTTTAGATTCTTCAAAGTAGCCACCCTTTGCCTTTGACAGCTTTGCACACTCTTGGCATTCTCTCAACCAGCTTCACCTGGAATGCTTCTCCAACAGTCTTGAAGGAGTTCCCACATATGCTGAGCACTTGTTGGCTGCTTTTGCTTCACTCTGCAGTCCAACTCATCCCAAACTCTCAATTGGGTTGAGGTCGGTTGATTGTGGAGGCCAGGTCATCTGATGCAGCACTCCATCACTCTCCTTCTTGGTCAAATAGCCCTTACACAGCCTGGAGGTGTGTTGGGTCATTGTCCTGTTGAAAAACAAATGATATTCCCCTAAGCGCAGACCAGATGGGATGGCGTATCACTGCAGAAGCTGTGGTTGCCATGCTGGTTAAGTGTGCCTTGAATTCTAAATAAACCACAGACAGTGTCACCATCACACCACCTCCTCCTCCATGCTTCACGGTTGGAACCACACATGCAGAGATCATCCGTTCACCTACTCTGCATCTCACAAAGACACGACGGTTGGAACCAAAAATACAACATTTGGACTCATCAGACCAAAGGACAGATTTCCACCGGTCTAAAGTCCACTGCTCGTGTTTCTGGGCCCAAGCAAGTCTCTTCTTATTATTGGTGTCCTTTAGTAGTGGTTTCTTTGCAGCAATTCAACCATGAAGGCCTGATTCGGGGCGGCAGGTAGCCTAGTGGTTAGAGTGTTGGGCCATTTAACCGAAAGGTTGGTGGATCGAATCACCGAGCTGACAAGGTAAAAATCTGTCGTTCTGCCCCTGAACAAGGCAGTTAACCCACTGTTCCCCGATAGGCCGTCATTGTAAATAAGAAGTTGTTCTTAACTGACTTGCCTAGTTAAATAAAAGTGAGGGAAAAAATGAAAAAGAATCACGTAGTCTCCTCTGAACAGTTGATGTTGAGATGTGTCTGTTACTTGAACTCTGTGAAGCATTTATTTGGGCTGCAATCTGAGGTGCAGTTAACTACAATGAACTTATCCTCTGCAGCAGAGGTAACTCTGGGTCTTCCTTTCCTGTGGAGGTCCTCATAAGAGCCAGTTTCATCATAGCGCTTGAG
Organism: Salmo trutta; assembly: GCF_901001165.1. NCBI lineage: Eukaryota > Metazoa > Chordata > Actinopteri > Salmoniformes > Salmonidae > Salmo > Salmo trutta. The sequence goes on from NW_021823237.1 coordinate 2,665,826, forward strand.
GGTTTTTGCGACGGCACTTGAAAAATGTTCAAAGTTCTTTAGATTTTTTGGATTGACTGACCTTCATGTCTTAAAGTAATGTCGATCGTTTCTCTTTGCTCATTTGAAATGTTCTTGCCATAATATGGACTTGATCTTTTACCAAATAGGGCTATATTCTGTATACCACCCCTACCCTTTCACAACACAACTGGTTGGCTCAAATGCATTAATGAACTTTTAACAAGGCACACCTGTTAATTGAAATGGATTCCAGGTGACTACCTCATGAAGCTGGTTGAGAGAATGCCAAGAGTGTGCAATGCTGTCATCAAGGCAAAGGGTGGCTACTTTGAAGAATCTCAAATATAATTTAACAAATTTTTTGGTTTCTACATGACTCCATATGTGTTATTTCATAGTTTTGATGTCTTCACTATTATTCTACAATGTAGAAAATAGTAAAAATAAAGAAAAGGCCTTGAATGAGTAGGTGTGTCCAAACTTTGTCCTGGGACTGAGATTTATATATATATATATATATATATATATATATTAATTCGTACCGTATACCCCGTTATGGTACAGGAACGATATGAAGGTATGAAAACCTGGATATCTCCCAACCCTTGTGTGTGTGTGTGTGTGTGTGTGTGTGTGTGTGTGTGTGTGTAGGTTCTTGGTAGAGGGGGCCCAGGGCACGGTGTTGTACACAGGAGACTTCCGACTGGCGAAGGGAGACGCCTCCCGCATAGAACCCCTCCACTCTGGGAGCAGGTACACACACACACACACACACACACACACACACACACACACACACACACACACACACACACACACACACACACACTACCTACAGTATATACAGACAGAATGACTACCAAATACTGCTTATCATAGTACAATACATAGAACTCCTCCACTCTGGGAGCAGGCACACACACACACACACACACACACACACACACTACCTACTGTATATACAGACAGAATGACTACCAAATACTGCTTATCATAGTACAATACATAGAACTCCTCCACTCTGGGAGCAGGTACACACACACACACACACACACACACACACACACACACACAACCTACTGTATATACAGACAGAATGACTACCAAATACTGCTTATCATAGTACAATACATAGAACTCCTCCACTCTGGGAGCAGGTACACACACACACACACACACACACACACACACACACACACACAACCTACTGTATATACAGACAGAATGACTACCAAATACTGCTTATCATAGTACAATACATAGAACTCCTCCACTCTGGGAGCAGGTACACACACACACACACACACACACACACACACACACACACACACACACACACACACACACACACACACACACACACACACACAACCTACTGTATATACAGACAGAATGACTACCAAATACTGCTTATCATAGTACAATACATAGAACTCCTCCACTTGTGTTAGCCAAGGCCAGTGTGCGTCCTTGCTGATTTGGAAGTGTTTATGCGCTTACCTACGTTATTGTCATATTTTGTGGTTCTGCTAATGAAGTGTTTACCGTGAGCTAGCTACTGCAGGGGTTTAGCGTGAGCTACCGTGAGCTAGCTACTGCAGGGGTTTAGTGTGAGCTACCGTGAGCTAGCTACTGCAGGGGTTTAGTGTGAGCTACCGTGAGCTAGCTACTGCGGGGGTTTAGCGTGAGCTACCGTGAGCTAGCTACTGCAGGGGTTTAGCGTGAGCTACCGTGAGCTAGCTACTGCAGGGGTTTAGCGTGAGCTACCGTGAGCTAGCTACTGCAGGCTTGCTAGATCAGTTTTCAGTGTCATGTTATTTTGACATTTAGCCCTGTGTTTGTATAGGATAATGTCCCTCACTACTTTATTTATACACCCTGTAATTATAGAGATGTACTTTATATGGATATTTCATTCCAAACTGTTTAGAAGTTTACATTTCAAGATCATTCAGTTATGTGAGGCTCCCCTTTAATTAGTCACGTTGTTTAGCCTAGCGCTGTTTAGCCTAGCGCTGTTTAGCCTAGCGCTGTATTGTCTTGTAGAGCATTAAGCCATTACAGCCATGCTATTGAAGTCACGTTGTTTAGCCTAGAGCTGTATTGTCTTGTAGAGAATTAAGCCATGCTATTGAAGTCACGTTGTAGAGCATTAAGCCATTACAGCCATGCTATTGAAGTCACGTTGTAGAGCATTAAGCCATAACAGCCATGTTATTGAAGTCACGTTGTATAGCTTAGCGCTGTATTGTCTTGTAGAGCATTAAGCCATAACAGCCATGCTATTGAAGTCACGTTGTAGAGCATTAAGCCATTACAGCCATGCTATTGAAGTCACGTTGTAGAGCATTAAGCCATTACAGCCATGCTATTGAAGTCACGTTGTAGAGCATTAAGCCATAACAGCCATGCTATTGAAGTCACGTTGTAGAGCATTAAGCCATTACAGCCATGCTATTGAAGTCACGTTGTATAGCCTAGCACTGTATTGTCTTGTAGAGCATTAAGCCATTACAGCCATGCTATTGAAGTCACGTTGTAGAGCATTAAGCCATTACAGCCATGCTATTGAAGTCACGTTGTAGAGCATTAAGCCATTACAGCCATGCTATTGAAGTCACGTTGTAGAGCATTAAGCCATTACAGCCATGCTATTGAAGTCACGTTGTATAGCTTAGCGCTGTATTGTCTTGTAGAGCATTAAGCCATAACAGCCATGCTATTGAAGTCACGTTGTAGAGCATTAAGCCATTACAGCCATGCTATTGAAGTCACGTTGTAGAGCATTAAGCCATTACAGCCATGCTATTGAAGTCACGTTGTAGAGCATTAAGCCATAACAGCCATGCTCTTGAAGTCACGTTGTAGAGCATTAAGCCATTACAGCCATGCTATTGAAGTCATGTTGTAGAGCATTAAGCCATTAGCCATGCTATTGAAGTCACGTTGTAGAGCATTAAGCCATTACAGCCATGCTATTGAAGTCACGTTGTAGAGCATTAAGCCATTACAGCCATGCTATTGAAGTCACGTTGTAGAGCATTAAGCCATAACAGCCATGCTATTGAAGTCACGTTGTATAGCCTAGCACTGTATTGTCTTGTAGAGCATTAAGCCATTACAGCCATGCTATTGAAGTCACGTTGTAGAGCATTAAGCCATTACAGCCATGCTATTGAAGTCACGTTGTAGAGCATTAAGCCATAACAGCCATGCTATTGAAGTCACGTTGTATAGCCTAGCACTGTATTGTCTTGTAGAGCATTAAGCCATTACAGCCATGCTATTGAAGTCACGTTGTAGAGCATTAAGCCATTACAGCCATGCTATTGAAGTCACGTTGTAGAGCCTAGCGCTGTATTGTCTTGTAGAGCATTAAGCCATTACAGCCATGCTATTGAAGTCACGTTGTAGAGCATTAAGCCATTACAGCCATGCTATTGAAGTCACGTTGTATAGCCTAGCGCTGTATTGTCTGGTAGAGCATTAAGCCATTACAGCCATGCTATTGAAGTCACGTTGTATAGCCTAGCGCTGTATGGTCTTGTAGAGCATTAAGCCATAACAGCCATGCTATTGAAGTCGAATAGCATCGAATAGCCCCCGCGATATTCAACTTTTCAGGGAAGTTAGGAACCAGTATTAACAGGCATTTAGGAAAGCAAAGGCTAGCTTTTTCAAACAGAAATTTGCATCCTGTAGCACAAACTCCAAAAAGTTCTGGGACACTGTAAAGTCCATGGAGAATGAGAGCACCTCCTTCCAGCTGCCCACTGCACTGAGGCTAGGAAACACTGTCACCACCGATAATTGAGAATTTCTAGAAGCATTTTTCTACGGCTGGCCATGCTTTCCACCTGGCTACCCCTACCCCGGTCAACAGCCCTGCATCCCCCACAGCAACTTGCCCAAACCTCCCCCATTTCTCCTTCACCCAAATCCAGATAGCTGATGTTCTTAAAGAGTTGCAAAATCTGGACCCCTACAAATCAGCCGGGCTAGACAATCTGGACCCTCTCTTTCTAAAATTAACGCCACAATTGTTGCAACCCCTATTACTAGCCTGTTAAACCTCTCTTTTGTATCGTCTGAGATTCCCAAAGATTGGAAAGCAGCTGCTGTCATCCCCCTCTTCAAAGGGGGAGACACTCTAGACCCAAACTGTTATAGACCTATATCTATCCTACCCTGCCTTTCTAAGGTCTTCGAAAGCCAAGTTAAACAGATCACCGACCATTTCGAATCCCACCGTACCTTCTCCGCTATGCAATCTGGTTTCCGAGCTGGTCATGGGTGCACCTCAGCCATGCTCAAGGTCCTAAACGATATCATAACCGCCATCGATAAAAGACAATACTGTGTAGCCGTATTCATCGACTTGGCCAAGGCTTTCGACTCTGTCAATCACCACATTCTTATCGGCAGACTCAACAGCCTTGGTTTCTCAAATGACTGCCTCGCCTGGTTCACCAACTACTTCTCAGACAGAGTTCAGGGTGTCAAATCAGAGGGCCTGTTGTCCGGACCTCTGGCAGTCTCTATGGGGGTGCCACAGGGTTAAATTCTCGGCCCGAATCTTTTCTCTATATACATCAATGATGCCACTCTTGCTGCTGGTGATTCTCTGATCCACCTCTAAGCAGACGGCACCATTCTGTATACGTCTGGCCCTTCTTTGGACACTGTGTTAACTACATTTTTACATTTTAGTCATTTAGCAGATGCTCTTATCCAGAGCGACTTACAGTAGTGAATGCATACATTTCATTTTTTTTTCTTTTTCGTACTGGCCCCCCGTGGGAATCAAACCCACAACCCTGGCGTTGCAAACACCATGCGTTGCAAACACCATGCTCTACCAACTGAGCTACAGGGAAGGCAATACTACCCTCCAGATGAGCTTCAGTGCCATACAACTCTTCTTCCGTGGCCTTCAACTGCTCTTAAATGCAAGTAAAACTAAATGAATGCTCTTCAACCGATCGCTGCCTGCACCTGCCCGCCCATCCAGCATCACCACTCTGGACGGTTCTGACTTAGAATATGTGGACAACTACAAATACCTAGGTGTCTGGTTAGACTGTAAACTCTCCTTCCAGACTCACATTAAGCATCTCCAATCCAAAATTAAATCTAGAATCGGCTTCCTATTCCGCAACAAAGCATCCTTCACTCATGCTGCCAAACATACCCTCGTAAAACTGACTATCCTACCGATCCTTGACTTCGGTGATGTCATTTACAAAATAGCCTCCAACACTCTACTCAACAAATTGAATGTAGTCTATCACAGTGCCATCCGTTTTGTCACCAAAGCCCCATATACTACCCACCACTGTGACCTTTATGCTCTCGTTGGCTGGCCTTCGCTTCATATTCGTTGCCAAATCCACTGGCTCTAGGCCATCTATAAGTCCTTGCTAGGTAAAGCCCCACCTTATCTCAGCTCACTGGTCACCATAGCAGCACCCACCTGTAGCACGCGCTCCAGCAGGTATATTTCAATGGTCATCCCCAAAGTCAATTCCTCCTTTGGCCGCCTTTCCTTCCAGTTCTCTGCTGCCAATGACTGGAACGAACTGCAAAAATC
>NW_021823237.1:2678918-2760988 GCF_901001165.1 Salmo trutta
CCTGCCTGCCTGCCTGTCTGTCTGTCTGTCTGTCTGTCTGTCTGTCTGTCTGTCTGTGTCTGTCTGTGTGTGATACTCTTCTCTTCTTCCTGTTTTCAGATCAAAGACTTCCTGTCTTATCTCCAGCCCGTCAACATCTACCCCAGTGTCGTTCCTATTGGCCGAACCCACGCTGATGTCAGCCAGCTGTGAGCCAGTCATCCTCTATACACTGAATGTCTTCTCTACACCCCAACCCCCTTACACCCTAATACCCCAACCCCCTAATACCCCTACACCCTTATACCCCTTACACCCTAATACCCCAACCTCCTAATACCCTTACACCCTAATACCCCTACACCCTTATACCCCTTACACCCTAATACCCCAACCCCCTAATACCCCTTACACCCTAATACCCCTACACCCTTATACCCCTTACACCCTAATACCCCAACCTCCTAATACCCCTACACCCTAATACCCCTACACCCTTATACCCCTTACACCCTAATACCCCTTACACCCTAATACCCCAACCCCCTAATACCCCTTACACCCTAATACCCCTACACCCTTATACCCCTTACACCCTAATACCCCAACCTCCTAATACCCCTACACCCTAATACCCCTACACCCTTATACCCCTTACACCCTAATACCCCAACCCCCTAATACCCCTACACCCTAATACCCCTACACCCTTACACCCTTATACCCCTTACACCCTAATACCCCAACCCCCTAATACCCCTACACCCTAATACCCTTACACCCTAATACCCCAAATCCCTTACACCCTAATACCCCAACCCCCTAATACCCTTACACCCTAATACCCCTACACCCTTATACCCCTTACACCCTAATACCCCAACCTCCTTACACCCTAATACCCCAACCCCCTAATACCCTTACACCCTAATACCCCAACCCCCTAATACCCTTACACCCTAATACCCCTACACCCTTATACCCCTTACACCCTAATACCCCAACCGCCTTATACCCCTTACACCCTAATACCCCAACTGCCTTATACCCTAATACCCCAATCCCCTTATACTCCAAACCCCCCTTACACCCGTATACCCCAACCCCCTTACACCCCCTTACCCCTAATACCCCAACCCCCTTATACCCCTTACACCCTAATACCCCAACCCCCCTTATACCCCTTACACCCTAATACCCCAACCGCCTTATACCCCTTACACCCTAATACCCCAACTGCCTTACACCCTAATACCCCAATCCCCTTATACTCCAACCCCCCCTTACACCCGTATACCCCAACCCCCTTACACCCCCTAATACCCCAACCCCCTTACACCCTAATACCCCAACCCCCTTACACCCTAATACCCCAACCCCCTTACCCCCTAATAACCCAACCCCCTTACCCCCTAATACCCCAACCCCCTAATACCCCAACCCCCTTACCCCCTAATACCCCAACCCCCTAATACCCCAACCGCCTTACACCCTAATAACCCAACCCCCTTACACCCTAATACCCCAACCCCCTAATACCCCAACCCCCTTACACCCTAATACCCCAACCCCCTTACACCCTAATAACCCAACCCCCTTACACCCTAATACCCCAACCCCCTAATACCCCAACCCCCTTACACCCTAATACCCCAACCCCCTTACACCCTAATAACCCAACCCCCTTACACCCTAATAACCCAACCCCCTAATACCCCAACCCCCTTACACCCTAATACCCCAACCCCCTTACCCCCTAATAACCCAACCCCCTTACCCCCTAATACCCCAACCCCCTTACACCCTAATACCCCAACCCCCAACACCCTAATACCCCAACCCCCAACACCCTAAAGGCGTCAGCATGCTTTAGTTTGTTTTAGCTGAACAACACGTGAGCCCCATAAATCCCTTAAAAGACCTTCGCTTGAAAGATGAGAAAAAACATCAATAGTACGGTTTGTCCATTGAGACGCCGTAGCCATTATACACTTCCTGAAAATAATCACAATTAATTAACCCGGCTAGCTGAACCCCGGCTAGCTGAACCCCGGCTAGCTGAACCGTAGCCATTATACACTTCCTGAAAATAATCACAATTAATTAACCCGGCTAGCTGAACCCCGGCTAGCTGAACCCGGCTAGCTGAACCGTAGCCATTATACACTTCCTGAAAATAATCACAATTAATTAACCCGGCTAGCTGAACCCCGGCTAGCTGAACCCCGGCTAGCTGAACCGTAGCCATTATACACTTCCTGAAAATAATCACAATTAATTAACTCGGCTAGCTGAACCCCGGCTAGCTGAACCCCGGCTAGCTGAACCCGGCTAGCTGAACCGTAGCCATTATACACTTCCTGAAAATAATCACAATTAATTAACCCGGCTAGCTGAACCCCGGCTAGCTGAACCGTAGCCATTATACACTTCCTCAAAATAATCACAATTAATTAACCCGGCTAGCTGAACCCCGGCTAGCTGAACCCGGCTAGCTAAACCGTAGCCATTATACACTTCCTGAAAATAATCACAATTAATTAACCCGGCTAGCTGAACCCCGGCTAGCTGAACCCCGGCTAGCTGAACCGTAGCCATTATACACTTCCTCAAAATAATCACAATTAATTAACCCGGCTAGCTGAACCCCGGCTAGCTGAACCGTAGCCATTATACACTTCCTCAAAATAATCACAATTAATTAACCCGGCTAGCTGAACCCCGGCTAGCTGAACCGTAGCCATTATACACTTCCTGAAAATAATCACAATTAATTAAAGACAACTCAACATTCAAGTTGTTGTCAAAATTAGTCGCACAATTTCACATCTAACTAAGATGTTTGGTGCAGTATTTCTCTATGAAAAAATGTGCATGAAAACGAGTTCTCTTGTTGACGTAGGGGCGGAGACTTCGGCTCAGAACTTCGGCTTGCCTCCAGAAAGACATTTAGTACCTGAGCAGCCGAAAAAACCCTCTCCGAAGTCCAAAATGAACAAAAATGTCCCAAAATGTTAACATAATACACTGAACAACAATATAAACACAACCATGTCAAAGGTCTGACTGAGTTAGTTCATATGAGGAAACCAGTCAATGGAATGCATTCATTAGGCCCTAATCTATGGAGGTCACATGACTGGGGATACAGATATGCGTCGGTTGGTCACAGGTACCTTTAAAAAGAACAGGTAGGGGTGTGGATCAGGAAACCAGTCAGTATCTGGTGTCTCCACCATTTACCTCAAGCAGCGCGACACATCTCCTTCACATAGAGCTGATCAGGCTGCTGATTGTGGAATGTTGTCCCACTCCTCTTCAATGGCTGTGAGAAGTTACTGGATATTGGTGGGAACTGGAACACGCCGTTGTACACCTCGATCCAGAGCATCCCAAACATGCTCAACGGGTGACATGTCTGGTGAGTATGCAGGCCATGGAAGAACCATGGGGCCCATACCATAACCCCACCTCCACCATGGGGCCCATACCATAACCCCACCTCCACCATGGGGCCCATACCATAACTCCACCGCCACCATGGGGCCCATACCATAACCCCACCGCCACCATGGGGCCCATACCATAACCCCACCTCCACCATGGGGCCCTCTGTTCACAACGTTAACATCAGTAAACCGCTCGCCAACACAACACCATAAAAGCTGTCTGCCATCTACCAGGTACAGTTGAAATCGCGATTCACCCGTGAAAGCACATTTCTCCAGCGTGCCGAACTGCAGTCAGGTCAAGACCCTGCTGAGGACGACGAGCTTCCTCAAGACGGTTTCTTACAGTTTGTGCAGAAATTCTACTGTTTCATCAGCTGTCCGGGTGGCTGGTCTCAGATGATCCCGCAGGTGAAGAAGCCAGATGTGGAGGTCCTTGGCTGGTGTGGTTACACGTGGTCTGCCGGTTGTGAGGCCGGTTGGACGTACTGCCAAGTTCTCTAAAACGATGTTGGAGGCGGCTTATGGTAGAGAATTGAACATTAAATGATCTGGCAACAGCTCTGGTGGATATTCCTGCAGTCAGCATGCCAATCGAATGCTCCCTCAATGTGAGAGCTCTGTGGTAGTGTTGTGACAAAACTGCACATTTTAGAATGGCCTTTTATTGTCCCCAGCACAAGGTGCACCTGTGTAATGATCATTCTGTTTAATCAGCTTCTTGATATGCCACACCTGTCAGGTGGATGGATTATCTTGGCAAAGGAGAAATGCTCACTAACAGGGATGTAAACAAATCTATTCACAACATTTTAGAGAAATACGCTTTTTGATGCATATGGAACTTTTCTGGGATCTTTAATTTCAGCTCCTGAAACATGGGACCAACACTTTACATGTTGCGTTTATATTTTAGTTCAGTGTATGTGTATGAACTCTACCGTACTGTTATATTGTAGATGAACTCTACCGTACTGTTTCGTCTGGGAAGCATGCGGATTTAATCCAATGCTGTTGAATCCATGACAGGACTGTGGATAATTAGGCCTGTGTGTGTTCAGTGCATTGGGAAGTATTCAGACCCCTTCACTTTTTCCACAGCCTTATTCTAAAATTGATAAATACCCCATAATAACAAAGCAAAAACAGGTTAAGACATTTTTGCAAATGTATCAAATATATAAAAAAAGAAATCACATTTATATAAGTATTCAGACCCTTTACTCAATACTTTGAAGGACCTTTGGCAGAGATTACAGCCTTGAGTCTTCTTGGGTATGATGCTACAAGCTTGGTACACCTGTATTTGGGGAGTTCCTTCCATTCTTCTCTGCGGATCCTCTCAAGCTCTGTCAGGTTGGATGGGGACAGCTATTTTAAGGTCTCCAGAGCTGTTCGATCAGGTTCAAGTCCGGGCTCTGGCTGGGCCACTCAAGGACATTCAGAGACTTGTCCCGAAGCCACTCCTGCGTTGTCTTGGCTATGTGCTTAGGGCCGTTGTCCTGTTGGAAGGTGAACCTTCACCCCAGTCTGAGTTCCTGAGCGTTCTAGAGCAGGTTTTCATCAAGGATCTCTCTGTACTTTGCTCCGTTCATCTCTCCCTCGATCCTGACTAGTCTCCCAGTCCCTGTCGCTGAAAAACATCCCCACAGCATGATGCTGCCACCACGCTTCACCGTAGGGATGGTATTGGCCAGGTGATGAGCGGCGCCTGGTTTTCTCCAGACTTAACGCTTGGCATTCAGGCCAAAGAGTTCAATCTGGTTTCTCATGGTCTGAGAATCCTTTAGTTGTCTTTTGGCAAACTCCAAGCGTGCTGTCGTGCCTTTTACTGAGGAGTGGCTTCCGTCTGGCCACTCTACCATAAAGGCCTGATTGGTGGAGTGCTGCAGAGATTGTTGTCCTTCTGGAAGGTTCTCCCATCTCCACAGAGGAACTCTGGAGCTCTGTCAGAGTGACCATCGGGTTCTTGGTCACCTCCCTGGCCAGGCGGCCAGCTCTAGGTAGAGTCTTGGTGGTTCTAAACTTCTTCCATTTAAGAATGATGGAGGCCACTGTGTTCTTGGGGACCTTCAATACTTCAGACATTTTTTTGGTACCCTTCTCCAGATCTGTGCCTCGACACAATCCTGTCTCGGAGCTCTACGGACAATTCCTTCAACCTCATGGCTTGGTTTCTGCTCTGACGTGCACTGTCAACTGTGGGACCTTATATAGACAGGTGTGTGCCTTTCCAAATCATGTCCAATCAATTGAATTTACCACAAGTGGACTCCAATCAAGTTGTAGAAACATCAAGGATGATCAATGGAAACAGGAAGCACCTGAGCTCCATTTGGAGTCTCATATCAAAGGGTCTGAATACTGATCAGGTGTGACACTGATGTGAATGAGCTTTCTGTGTACCGTAATTTCCGGACTATTAAGCGCACCTGAATATAAGCCGCACCCACTGAATTAAATTTTTTTTATTTTATTTTGAACATAAATAAGCCGCACATGTCTATAAGCCTCAGGTGCCTACCGGTACATTGAAACAAATGAACTTTACACAGGCTTTAACGAAACACGGCTTGTAACAAAAATAAATAGGCTTTAACGAAACACGGCTTGTAAAAAAAATTACAAAATTAGCAGTAAGCTTTAGTTGTCTTTTTGCACTGAGTCAATTCCTCAGGCTGCTGTTTCCAACGTCTTATCATCGACTCATTAAGACCAAGCTCCCGTGCAGCAGCTCTATTTCCTTTTCCAACAGCCAGATCAATCGCCTTCAACTTGAAAGCTGCATCATATGCATTTCTCCGTGTCTTTGCCATGATGAGGGTGACAAAATTACTACCGTAATCAGAATGATGGGAAGTTTGAGAGCGCTCAATTTAATCTAAAAAGTAAACAAAAAAGTTGTTTTACCTTAACCCGTTTGGCAATTTCATTGGTCTAATGAAAGCTTCATGCCGCCAAAAAACTGAGCACGTCACAGAATGTGTTTTTTAGGAAAAAAAAAATTGAAAGCGGGAAAAATCCATATATTAGCCGCGTCATTGTTTAAGCCGCGAGGTTCAAAGCCTGGGAAAAAAGTTGCGGCTTATAGTCCGGAATTTACGGTAGATGGATTGAATAATTGTCTTCCTCCATTGTAGAATAAGGCTGTAACGTAACAAAATGTGGAACAAGGGAAGGGGTCTGAATACTTTCCGAATGCACTGCATTTGTTACTGTATGTGTGAATGTGTAACCGTCTGTCTCCAGGTTGAAGTCTATGTGTAGGGACGTGTCCTCTTCAGCTGTGGTCTACAGACCTCTGGGAGCACTGAAACGCACCAGACCAGAGCAGCAAACCCACGGTGAGTCTCTCTCCTGACCACAGCCAGCTGTCCCTTCCAACCAGCCTTTCTACATTATGTCACCGCTTTGTGATTGGCTCTGTTTTTTTTATATCAGATGTGGACCGTGCTGATTGGCTGTTTGAGGGGGCGGACCTGGCCCCTGTCAGGAAGAGGGTGATGATGCAGGAGGCCACACCCACAACGCTCCCTAACCCTCCCGATGAACCTCTTCCCCTCACACCTCTCATCACAGGAGACTACATGGACTGTACCGAATCTAATGACGATGATGATGAGGAGGAGGGGAGAGACCTGGAGGAAGAAGAGAGAGGTGGGGAGGAGAGAGACGAGGGGTCTGTATCTAATTCTGGCCCCCCTCCTCGCTGGGAGGAGTTTTTCACCACGGAGATACTGACGGACAGCCAACCAAACTCCTGCTCTCACACAAGCCCCTCCCACTCTACACTCACAGGCTCCCAGACCCCAGAGCTGTTTGTTGATGACTTCGTCAAACTCCCCTCGCCGTCAATTTCTCTCTCGGCTGGGCGAGGCCCCAGTCAGGCTGACGGCATGCTCATCCAATCAGAAGACCGGTGTCAGGGAGATGCATTGACCAATCTGGATGCTGGGGGGGAGGAGTGTGGCAGCCACACTCACCAATCAGAGCCAACGGAGTCTCAGTTGTCATCGGACTTTGACATCCCGTCTACGCCGGACTCACACCGACCCGGACCAGACGAGCTCAGCGATCTGTACAGGAGACTGGCCGCTGGAGAGGAAGTGGTCACCAGGACAGGAAGTCAGTCGCTCTGACCCTGTCTAACTCTTTGTATATAGACAGAGGGAAGAGGAAGCGAGACATTCCACCCACTAGTTGTTTCTGATTCATAGACAGTCAATGAGCTGAGCAAAGCCAGCTGCTAATGCAGTGGTGCCTATGGGAGAGCAGTCCACCTTAAGCAGTCTGGAACATTGTGGCCATGATATACAGTAGCTTAGTCATTTCCCAACCTTAGCACCCAATGATCATTCCATCCAGGTGACTATTTTAAAATGGTGGAAGCCCTCAATGTCCAGGTTATATGTGTGAGAGGGGTCCAGGTTATATGTGAGAGGAGTCCAGGTTATATGTGAGAGGGGTCCAGGTTATAGAGGAGTCCAGGTTATGTGTGAGAGGAGTCCAGGTTATGTGTGAGAGGAGTCCAGGTTATAGAGGGGTCCAGGTTATATGTGAGAGGAGTCCAGGTTATGTGTGAGAGGAGTCCAGGTTATGTGAGAGAGGAGTCCAGGTTATATGTGAGAGGAGTCCAGGTTATGTGTGAGAGGAGTCCAGGTTATATGTGAGAGGAGTCCAGGTTATGTGTGAGAGGAGTCCAGGTTATAGAGGGGTCCAGGTTATAGAGGGGTCCAGGTTATATGTGAGAGGGGTCCAGGTTATGTGTGAGAGGAGTCCAGGTTATAGAGGGGTCCAGGTTATAGAGGGGTCCAGGTTATATGTGAGAGGAGTCCAGGTTATGTGAGAGGGGTCCAGGTTATGTGTGAGAGGAGTCCAGGTTATGTGTGAGAGGGGTCCAGGTTATGTGTGAGAGGGGTCCAGGTTATATGTGAGAGGAGTCCAGGTTATATGTGAGAGGAGTCCAGGTTATATGTGAGAGGAGTCCAGGTTATATGTGAGAGGAGTCCAGGTTATATGTGAGAGGAGTCCAGGTTATATGTGAGAGGAGTCCAGGTTATATGTGAGAGGAGTCCAGGTTATGTGTGAGAGGAGTCCAGGTTATGTGTGAGAGGAGTCCAGGTTATATGTGTGAGAGGAGTCCAGGTTATATGTGTGAGAGGAGTCCAGGTTATAGAGGGGTCCAGGTTATATGTGAGAGGGGTCCAGGTTATGTGTGAGAGGAGTCCAGGTTATAGAGGGGTCCAGGTTATAGAGGGGTCCAGGTTATATGTGAGAGGAGTCCAGGTTATATGTGAGAGGGGTCCAGGTTATGTGTGAGAGGAGTCCAGGTTATGTGTGAGAGGGGTCCAGGTTATGTGTGAGAGGGGTCCAGGTTATATGTGAGAGGAGTCCAGGTTATATGTGAGAGGAGTCCAGGTTATATGTGAGAGGAGTCCAGGTTATGTGTGAGAGGAGTCCAGGTTATGTGTGAGAGGAGTCCAGGTTATGTGTGAGAGGGGTCCAGGTTATATGTGAGAGGAGTCCAGGTTATATGTGAGAGGAGTCCAGGTTATATGTGAGAGGAGTCCAGGTTATATGTGAGAGGAGTCCAGGTTATATGTGAGAGGAGTCCAGGTTATGTGTGAGAGGAGTCCAGGTTATATGTGTGAGAGGAGTCCAGGTTATATGTGTGAGAGGAGTCCAGGTTATATGTGTGAGAGGAGTCCAGGTTATATGTGAGAAGAGTCCAGGTTGTGTGAGAGGAGTCCAGGTTATATGTGAGAGGAGTCCAGGTTATATGTGAGAGGAGTCCAGGTTATATGTGAGAGGAGTCCAGGTTATATGTGAGAGGAGTCCAGGTTATATGTGAGAGGAGTCCAGGTTATATGTGAGAGGAGTCCAGGTTATATGTGAGAGGAGTCCAGGTTATGTGTGAGAGGAGTCCAGGTTATGTGTGAGAGGAGTCCAGGTTATGTGTGAGAGGAGTCCAGGTTATGTGTGAGAGGAGTCCAGGTTATGTGTGAGAGGAGTCCAGGTTATATGTGTGAGAGGAGTCCAGGTTATATGTGTGAGAGGAGTCCAGGTTATGTGTGAGAGGGGTCCAGGTTATATGTGAGAGGGGTCCAGGTTATATGTGAGAGGGGTCCAGGTTATATGTGAGAGGAGTCCAGGTTATATGTGAGAGGAGTCCAGGTTATATGTGAGAGGAGTCCAGGTTATATGTGAGAGGAGTCCAGGTTATATGTGAGAGGAGTCCAGGTTATATGTGAGAGGAGTCCAGGTTATATGTGAGAGGAGTCCAGGTTATAGAGGGGTCCAGGTTATATGTGAGAGGAGTCCAGGTTATATGTGAGAGGGGTCCAGGTTATAGAGGAGTCCAGGTTATATGGGTCCATCTGTTATAGAGGGGTCCAGGTTATATGTGAGAGGGGTCCAGGTTATATGGGTCCATCTGTTATAGAGGAGTCCAGGTTAAATGGGTCCAGGTTATATGTGAGAGGGGTCCAGGTTATATGGGTCCATCTGTTATAGAGGGGTCCAGGTTGTGTGAGAGGGGTCCAGGTTATATGGGTCCATCTCTGTTATAGAGTCAATGGATGATTGTCAAGAACCCACAATGTCTTCCTCGCCTGAAAATAGTTGTCTGTTTTTGTCCAACTTCAAGTCAATTGATTAATGCATATATACGATTTCATGTGTGGCGCCTAGGAATTATCTAGACCTTAGCCATGTCCTACCTTGTTATAGAGACACCTTACCCATGCCCTACCTTGTTATAGAGACACCTTACCCATGCCCTACCTTGTTATAGAGACACCTTACCCATGCCCTACTTTGTTAGAGATACCATACCCATGCCCTACTTTGTTAGAGAGACACCTTACCCATACCCTATATACACATGTACCCTACCAGTGCCTGCTGCACACCTGGCCTATCAGGGCCAAGAGAAACCACAGCGACGCCCCTCAACCACCCTGTAAATGTTCAGTAGGGAACACAGACCTGCAGTCTCCTCCTGCCAGGCTGAGAGACCACAGATAGACTAACGCTGTTCGTAACTGGAGAGAATAAAGGAAGTCTGTTGCAGCTGTTCGTAACTGAAGAGAATAAAGGAACTAAGTTAAACCAGAATGTCTTTATTTAAACTTTAAAAAGGAACTTTAACAACAAGTAAAATGACATTAACTTGGAGCTGGTGGTGAAATCAGGAGACTGCTGATATACTGATGGCTTCAGTCTTCCCACTGTTCTGCTCCACACAGCTCACATGGAGAGACCCGTCCCTGAAACACACACAGGTTACACCCCGGTCCGAATACACGGTCCGGTCCAGTCCACATACATACACTGTCCGGTCCAAATACACGGTCCACACACACGGTCCGGTCAGAATACACGGTCCACATACACGATCCGGTCCACATACACGGTCCACACACACGGTCCGGTCAGAATACACGGTCCACACACACGGTCCGAATACACGGTCCACACACACGGTCCGGTCCAAATACACGGTCCGGTCCACAGCTGAAACAGAGTGCTGCTGGGAGTTACCTCTTCATGGTTACCACGGCATCAATGTCATGGTTGTCCTCTTTGGTCTCCAGGTCTCTCAGAACAATCTGCAGACAAGAGAGACATGCTGGCTCTCTGGTGGAGGGGGGGGTGTGTGTGTGTACCTTGGCCAGTCTCTCTGGCTGCTCTGTGGTTTTCTGGTGGAGGGAGGGGGTGTGTGTGTGTGTGTGTGTGTGTGTGTGTGTACCTTGGCCAGTCTCTCTGGCTGCTCTGTGGTTTTCTGGTGGAGGGGGGGGGGGGGGTGTGTGTGTGTGCGCGTACCTTGGCCAGTCTCTCTGGCTGCTCTGGTGGAGGGTGGGTGTGTGTGTGTATATATGGTGTGTGTGGTGTGGTGTGTGTGTGTGTGTGTGTACCTTGGCCAGTCTCTCTGGCTGCTCTGTGGTTTTCTGGTAAAGCTCCAGACAGAGGGATGCCAAGCGGCCAGGACCAGACAGGATGTGATGTCGCCGAGCAGGAAGGGGCGTGCCCGAGGGGAGGAGCACAGAGAACACCTCAGCCCCTGTTTCATCCACCTCCTGTCAATCACACAGATTAGCTAATCAGAAGCTGCTCTATTAGTCACTGATCTGTGTGTGTGTCTGTCTGTGTGTGTGTGTGTGTCTGTCTGTCTGTGTGTCTGTGTGTCTGTGTGTCTGTCTGTCTGTGTGTGTCTGTCTGTCTGTGTGTGTCTGTCTGTCTGTGTGTGTCTGTCTGTCTGTGTGTGTCTGTCTGTCTGTGTGTGTCTGTCTGTCTGTGTGTGTCTGTCTGTGTGTGTGTGTGTGTCTGTCTGTCTGTGTGTGTCTGTCTGTCTGTGTGTGTCTGTCTGTCTGTCTGTGTGTCTGTCTGTGTGTGTGTCTGTCTGTGTGTGTGTCTGTCTGTGTGTGTGTCTGTCTGTGTGTGTGTCTGTCTGTGTGTGTCTGTCTGTGTGTGTCTGTCTGTGTGTGTCTGTCTGTGTGTGTCTGTCTGTGTGTGTCTGTGTGTGTACCTTGAGCAGAATGTCTGAGACACAGGCTTCCACGGTAACAGACTCTGGGGAGGAGCCAATCTCCCGGCCGACTAGAAGGCCCGCCTCCATCGCTGCGCCGACCGCGATGACCTCATCAGGAGGGGCGGAGCTTAGCAGCTCCACGTCAGCGAACAGATCTCTGATCATCTGCTGCAGCCGAGGGATCCTCGCAGAACCCCCACAGAGAACTACCTGGAACACACACACCGTTAAACCCCCACAGAGAACCACCTGGAACACACAACATTTGAACATCTTGGCCATGTGCTGTTATAATCTCCACCCGGCACAGCCAGAAGAGGACTGGCCACCCCTCATAGCCTGGTTCCTCTCTAGGTTTCTTCCTGGGTTCTGGCCTTTCTAGGGAGTTTTTCCTTGCCACCCCTCATAGCCTGGTTCCTCTCTAGGTTTCTTCCTAGGTTTTGGCCTTTCTAGGGGAGTTTTTCCTAGCCACCGTGCTTCTACACCTGCATTGCTTGCTGTTTGCGGTTTTAGGCTGGGTTTCTGTACAGCACTTTGAGATATCAGCTGATGTAAGAAGGGCTATATAAATACATTTGATTGATTGATTTCTGGGTTCCTGTAAGGATCCTGGCAACGCTGTTCTGCACAAGCTGCAGCCTGTGGATGCTTTTTGAGGGGAGACCACCAAGGAGAGCATTGCAGTTGTCATGACGTTGGCCTGTGGGTAAGGTTTATGACCCCCCATAAATACCTTTCTCCCTTCCCTCTCTCTCTGACCCCACTGAAGGACTGTTGAATAGCCTTTGTTAAATATAGAGAGTCTGGGAACATCAAACAAGTGGGGGGAAAGGAACCATATTTCAGTAATAAAACCAGTTGGAAATATGCTTTGGAACGTAATGAGTATGGATGTCAGTTCGGTTGTCATCTGAGACATTATGACTGATGACAGGACGACAAACTGTACCTGGGAAAGTATACACATTCTAGTTATCATGATATTGAAATTGTTTGTTAGGAGATTAAATGTAATTTTAGCTTCCAATTGAGAGAATTGGGTTTTCATAAGGAAAGTGCCCTGCTTGATCAGTGGCCCGCCCCTGTGAAGAAACGTGGGTTATAAACGATGAAACACACCCTTCTCCCCTCGCCACTATATAAGACAATGACCAATGTTCTCCAGGAGTTCCACTACGTGAGGTCTGCAGCCTCTGCGTTACAAGGACACACATGTCAAGTACAGAACTAAGCCAACCTCGGTGTGAGCTTTGGTTGTGAATGGTATGAACTTTGAACTCTTATTCACTACAGAAGTAATACTTCCTAGCCGGTGAGTTAGCAGCGGCCGCTGTAGACGTGGGCTAGGAAAGGACGGACGACGGATCCAGTCTAACAGACGGACGAAGATACCACCACGTATCCAATTTACCACCAGAGACATTCTTCCGAGGACAGGAAAATCTGTTGGCCAACCCGGCCAGCATCTACGACCAACCTACCGAAGCGCAGCTCAGAGTAAATATTTATTGCATTTTCCTTTTCCAAATGGGCGGTAATTTAGAATGCATAAGATAATGTATGTACGATAGCATAGCTGCTGTTTCTTTGTTCCTAAGTCTTCCCGCTCTTTCATTCAAGCCCAACCCCCTTCTTTGTGTAACAAGCCGCCATGTCGGCTCCGTCCACCAGGGATGTTTTCTGTATGACATCATTTGTATTCTGTGTGATTAGTTAGGCATTTAGTAAATAAATAAACCCAATTTTGTATTGCTGATTCAACTTGTTAGCCAGGGTTCGTGAACCAAGAATTTACAACTTTCATTATGAGACTGAAAATAAAATGAAGATTAATATTGACGGCTATCGATGTAAAATATTAAAGTCTTTAAAGAGTTTATTCGGAAGATAACGGCTCTATAAACACTCTTCCGTGGTGCCCCGACTTTCTAGTTAATTACATTTACATGATTAGCGAATCAGGTGATATTAATTACAGAGAAAGGATTTTATAGAATAGCATGTTATATCACTTAATCCGGCATAGCCAAAGACACGTCACCTTCCTACTAGATTACTGTGTCTCGGGAGTTGACCAGCCTCTCAGGTTTAGAGAGAACAGGACTGAGTCGGGTGATGTTTCTCAGGTGAAATAATGATTTTATTTTGCAGACATTTTATGTTGGTCGGAGAAAGCCAAACTAGCTAGCTATCAAGTTGACACTTCATCCCCCCCAAAATAAATCCAGATGTTTATAAATAGTAACTATACGTCCAGTATTTACAAAGCACCGTTGCCATGGCAACTCCCAAACCCCATGTTAGGTAGGCTGAGGCTGAGGGTTACCTTGTTGATGTCGCTAGTAGAGAGCCCAGTCGTCTCCAGCAGGCTTCTGATTGGTTGGACACTCTTGTTGAACAGGGAAGAACACAGCAGCTCAAAACGGGCCCTGAGAAAAGAAACACAGTGTGACTTTCCTGTGGCGGTGTATGAAGAGGGGGATTGTGAAGGGCGCAGCGGTCTAAGGCCCTGCATCGCAGCTCTACAGGCGTCACTACAGACCCGGGTTCCATTCAGGGCTGTATCACAACCGGCCGTGATCGGAAGTCCCATAGGGCGGCACATGATTGGCCCAGAGTCGTTCAGGGGAGGCAGTCATTGTAAATAAGAATTTGTTCTTAACCGACTTGCCTATTTAAATAAATACAAATACACATTGTGGTAGGTAAGAGAGCAGGGGTTTGTGGGTAGTGTAGTCACCTGGAGATGTTGCAGTCGAAGTCCATGCCGTCGTGTAGAGAGTCAACGAAGCAATTAGCAGAACCCAGCGTGGAGAGAGAATGTTTGGCCATGTCTGCTCCGTTCATCAGCTTCAACATGGCCCTCGCGTTACTGCTAACATCCTGTTTAAACGACCTGCAGACAGACAGACGCCGTTAAAACCAGGGATGTAGGGGAATACGCTCTCCCATGACTAACAGGCCGAGTGGAGGGGGGGGGACAGACACCGTTAAAACCAGGGATGTAGGGGAATACGCTCTCCCATGGCTAACAGGCCGAGTGGAGGGGGGGGACAGACACCGTTAAAACCAGGGATCAGATGTAGGGGAATACGCTCTCCCATGGCTAACAGGCCGAGTGGAGGGGGGGGGGACAGACACCGTTAAAACCAGGGATCAGATGTTGGGGAATACGCTCTCCCATGGCTAACAGGCCGAGTGGAGGGCTAACAGGCCGGGTGGAGGGGAATCATCCCTACATTCTGAGTGTGAAAATGGGAGTGACCACATCCAAGTGTTCACTTGTCAGAATATGTAGAAACCAACTCCTTCTTCCTGGGGTCTATATGAACAGGTTGTTGTTGATAAGATGCTGTCAGTTCCCCATTGGACTCTGCAGCCAGGTGCTGTGTGTGTGTGTGTGTGTGTGTGTGTGTGTGTGTGTGTGTGTGTGTGTGTGTGTGTGTGTATATTACCGTTTGAACTCGGCAGCCAGGTGTGTGTGTATTACCGTTTGAACTCGGCAGCCAGGTGCTGTGTGTGTGTGTGTGTATTACCGTTTGAACTCGGCAGCCAGGTGTGTGTGTGTATTACCGTTTGAACTCGGCAGCCAGGTGCTGTGTGTGTGTGTGTGTGTGTGTGTGTGTGTGTGTGTGTGTGTATTACCGTTTGAACTCGGCAGCCAAGTGCCCTGCCAGGGCGCTGGTGAAGCTCTCTCCTCCGATGCTGTGGTCTGTATGGGTGTTCAGAACCCGGAACATTCCACCATTCACCTGCAGCACCGTCACACTCAGAGACGTCCCACCTAGTTTATACACCAGGACATGGCTACACACACACACACACACACACACCAGTTTATACACCAGTACATGGCTACACACACACACCAGTTAATACACCAGGACATGGCTACACACACACACACCAGTTTATACACCAGGACATGGCTACACACACACACACACACACACACACACACACCAGTTAATACACCAGGACATTACTATACACACACACACACACACACACACACACACACACACCAGTTTATACACCAGGACATGGCTACACACACACACACACACACACACACACACACACACACACACCAGTTTATACACCAGGACATGGCTACACACACACACACACACCAGTTTATACACCAGGACATGGCTACACACACACACACAGAGACCAGTTTATACACCAGGACATGGCTACACACACACACACACACACACACACACACAGACCAGTTTATACACCAGGACATGGCTACACACACACACACAGACCAGTTTATACACCAGGACATGGCTACACACACACAGACCAGTTTATACACCAGGACATGGCTACACACACACCAGTTTATACACCAGGACATGGCTACACACACACACACACACACACCAGTTTATACACCAGGACATGGCTACACACACACACACACACACACACACAGAGAGACCAGTTTATACACCAGGACATGGCTACACACACACACACCAGTTTATACACCAGGACATGGCTACACACACACCAGTTTATACACCAGGACATGGCTACACACACACACACACACCAGTTTATACACCAGGACATGGCTACACACACACACACACACCAGTTCATGACTCCACACAGACCAGTTCATACTAGAGGTTGACCGATTAATGGGCATTAAACTTCTTATAACAATCCATCTTAACATAACGACACGTGGCTGATGAACTTACTAGGTTAACGACACGTGGCTGATGATCTTACTAGGTTAACGACACGTGGCTGATGATCTTACTAGGTTAACGACACGTGGCTGATGATCTTACTAGGTTAACGACACGTGGCTGATGATCTTACTAGGTTAACGACACGTGGCTGATGATCTTACTAGGTTAACGACACGTGGCTGATGATCTTACTAGGTTAACGACACGTGGCTGATGATCTTACTAGGTTAACGACACGTGGCTGATGATCTTACTAGGTTAACGACACGTGGCTGATGATCTTACTAGGTTAACGACACGTGGCTGATGATCTTACTAGGTTAACGACACGTGGCTGATGATCTTACTAGGTTAACGACACGTGGCTGATGATCTTACTAGGTTAACGACACGTGGCTGATGATCTTACTAGGTTAACGACACGTGGCTGATGATCTTACTAGGTTAACGACACGTGGCTGATGATCTTACTAGGTTAACGACACGTGGCTGATGATCTTACTAGGTTAACGACACGTGGCTGATGATCTTACTAGGTTAACGACACGTGGCTGATGATCTTACTAGGTTAAAGACATGTGGCTGATGATCTTACTAGGTTAACCTCTCTAGGGTAGGGGGCAGTATTTTCACATCCGGATAAAAAAACGTACCCGATTTAATCTGGTTATTACTACTGCCCAGAAACTAGAATATGCATATAATTGTTTGATTTGGATAGAAAACACCCTAAAGTTTCTAAAACTGTTTGAATGGTGTCTGTGAGTATAACAGAACTCATTTGGCAGGCCAAAACCTGAGAAGATTCCAAACAGGAAGCGCCCTCTGACCATTTCTTGGCCTGCTTTGTCATCTCTATCCAAAACAGGGGATCTCTGCTGTAACGTGACATTTTCTAACGCTCCCATAGGCTCTCAGAAGGCGCCAGAACGTTGAATGATGACTTTGCAGGCCCTGGCTGAAAAACAGTAGCGCATTTGGTAAGTGGTCAATCTGAGAACAATGAGACTGGCGTGCGCGTGCACGAGACGACTCCATGTTTACATTTTCAGTCTTTGAACGAAAACAACGACTCCCGGTCGGAATATTATCGCTGGATTGCAAGTTGATGTTTTGTGCTGTTCTGCCTTTGTCATAGCCTGGCCCTCTCTCACGATTAGATTCCCACCAGACCTCCGTGGTGCTTGTGTCTGTGTAGGTGTGTGATTAGATTCCCACCAGCCCTCCGTGGTGCTTGTGTCTGTGTAGGTGTGTGATTAGATTCCCACCAGCCCTCCGTGGTGCTTGTGTCTGTGTAGGTGTACGATTAGATTCCCACCAGCCCTCCGTGGTGCTTGTGTCTGTGTAGGTGTGCGATTAGATTCCCACCAGCCCTCCGTGGTGCTTGTGTCTGTGTAGGTGTGCGATTAGATTCCCACCAGCCCTCCGTGGTGCTTGTGTCTGTGTAGGTGTGCGATTAGATTCCCACCAGCCCTCCGTGGTGCTTGTGTCTGTGTTGGTGTGCGATTAGATTCCCACCAGCCCTCCGTGGTGCTTGTGTCTGTGTAGGTGTGCGATTAGATTCCCACCAGCCCTCCGTGGTGCTTGTGTCTGTGTAGGTGTGTGATTAGATTCCCACCAGCCCTCCGTGGTGCTTGTGTCTGTGTAGGTGTGTGATTAGATTCCCACCAGCCCTCCGTGGTGCTTGTGTCTGTGTAGGTGTGTGATTAGATTCCCACCAGCCCTCCGTGGTGCTTGTGTCTGTGTAGGTGTGCGATTAGATTCCCACCAGCCCTCCGTGGTGCTTGTGTCTGTGTAGGTGTGCGATTAGATTCCCACCAGCCCTCCGTGGTGCTTGTGTCTGTGTAGGTGTGCGATTAGATTCCCACCAGCCCTCCGTGGTGCTTGTGTCTGTGTAGGTGTGCGATTAGATTCCCACCAGCCTCCGTGGTGCTTGTGTCTGTGTAGGTGTGCGATTAGATTCCCACCAGCCCTCCGTGGTGCTTGTGTCTGTGTAGGTGTGCGATTAGATTCCCACCAGCCCTCCGTGGTGCTTGTGTCTGTGTAGGTGTGCGATTAGATTCCCACCAGCCCTCCGTGGTGCTTGTGTCTGTGTAGGTGTGCGATTAGATTCCCACCAGCCCTCCGTGGTGCTTGTGTCTGTGTAGGTGTGCGATTAGATTCCCACCAGCCCTCCGTGGTGCTTGTGTCTGTGTAGGTGTGCGATTAGATTCCCACCAGCCCTCCGTGGTGCTTGTGTCTGTGTAGGTGTGCGATTAGATTCCCACCAGCCCTCCGTGGTGCTTGTGTCTGTGTAGGTGTGCGATTAGATTCCCACCAGCCCTCCGTGGTGCTTGTGTCTGTGTAGGTGTGCGATTAGATTCCCACCAGCCCTCCGTGGTGCTTGTGTCTGTGTAGGTGTGCGATTAGATTCCCACCAGCCCTCCGTGGTGCTTGTGTCTGTGTAGGTGTGCGATTAGATTCCCACCAGCCCTCCGTGGTGCTTGTGTCTGTGTAGGTGTGCGATTAGATTCCCACCAGCCCTCCGTGGTGCTTGTGTCTGTGTAGGTGTGCGATTAGATTCCCACCAGCCCTCCGTGGTGCTTGTGTCTGTGTAGGTGTGCGATTAGATTCCCACCAGCCCTCCGTGGTGCTTGTGTCTGTGTAGGTGTGCGATTAGATTCCACCAGCCCTCCGTGGTGCTTGTGTCTGTGTAGGTGTGCGATTAGATTCCCACCAGCCCTCCGTGGTGCTTGTGTCTGTGTAGGTGTGCGATTAGATTCCCACCAGCCCTCCGTGGTGCTTGTGTCTGTGTAGGTGTGCGATTAGATTCCCACCAGCCCTCCGTGGTGCTTGTGTCTGTGTAGGTGTGCGATTAGATTCCCACCAGCCCTCCGTGGTGCTTGTGTCTGTGTAGGTGTGCGATTAGATTCCCACCAGCCCTCGTGGTGCTTGTGTCTGTGTAGGTGTGCGATTAGATTCCCACCAGCCCTCCGTGGTGCTTGTGTCTGTGTAGGTGTGCGATTAGATTCCCACCAGCCCTCCGTGGTGCTTGTGTCTGTGTAGGTGTGCGATTAGATTCCCACCAGCCCTCCGTGGTGCTTGTGTCTGTGTAGGTGTGCGATTAGATTCCCACCAGCCCTCCGTGGTGCTTGTGTCTGTGTAGGTGTGCGATTAGATTCCCACCAGCCCTCCGTGGTGTTGGTCTGGTAGGTGTGCGATTAGATTCCACCAGCCCTCCGTGGTGCTTGTGTCTGTGTAGGTGTGCGATTAGATTCCCACCAGCCCTCCGTGGTGCTTGTGTCTGTGTAGGTGTGCGATTAGATTCCCACCAGCCCTCCGTGGTGCTTGTGTCTGTGTAGGTGTGCGATTAGATTCCCACCAGCCCTCCGTGGTGCTTGTGTCTGTGTAGGTGTGCGATTAGATTCCCACCAGCCCTCCGTGGTGCTTGTGTCTGTGTAGGTGTGTGATTAGATTCCACCAGCCCTCCGTGGTGCTTGTGTCTGTGTAGGTGTGTGATTAGATTCCCACCAGCCCTCCGTGGTGCTTGTGTCTGTGTAGGTGTGTGATTAGATTCCCACCAGCCCTCCGTGGTGCTTGTGTCTGTGTAGGTGTGTGATTAGATTCCCACCAGCCCTCCGTGGTGCTTGTGTCTGTGTAGGTGTGCGATTAGATTCCCACCAGCCCTCCGTGGTGCTTGTGTCTGTGTAGGTGTGCGATTAGATTCCCACCAGCCCTCCGTGGTGCTTGTGTCTGTGTAGGTGTGCGATTAGATTCCCACCAGCCCTCCGTGGTGCTTGTGTCTGTGTAGGTGTGTGATTAGATTCCCACCAGCCCTCCGTGGTGCTTGTGTCTGTGTAGGTGTGCGTACATATAATTACTATGTGTACTTTATTATTATTTTCTCTTAGCATTTTAGTATCAGGTATGTGTATATTTTAAATTAGTGTAGATTACTATTCTGGGGTGTGTATGTAGATGTGTGTGTGTGTGTATATTTTTTTTTTTCAATATTTATTTCTATAAGTATATATTTTTGGATGTATGTGTATGTGCGTAGGTATGTGTACGTATGTGGGTATGTGTGTATATACTTGCGCATGGATGTGTGTAGGTAGGTATGCACGTGTGTGTGTATATATGTGCACGTGTGTGTGTGTGTATGTATGTATATGTTCAAGTGTGTATGTATGTATGTATATGTACAAGTGTGTGTATGTTTATGGATGTATGTGTATGTATGTATGGGTGTGTGTGTAAATGTGTGTATATAGGTATGTATGTATGTATGTATGTATGTATGTATGTATGTATGTATGTATGTATGTATATATATATATATATATATATATATATATATATATATATATATATATCTCACTATTGTTTTTTTTGTAATTAAAAAGATAATTTTAAAATTTTATTTAGAAAGGAAAAAAATGTATTTTTTTTATTTTTAATTATTATTATTTTTTATTTTTTTGATTGGGGGGTACGTTCAATATATCAAAATCCTTGTTCCCATCTCCTAACCCACAATATGTAATTGTACTGCTGTCTATGTCGGTTGCTGATGGTTT
Organism: Salmo trutta; assembly: GCF_901001165.1. NCBI lineage: Eukaryota > Metazoa > Chordata > Actinopteri > Salmoniformes > Salmonidae > Salmo > Salmo trutta. Next base: position 2,700,151 of record NW_021823237.1, read on the forward strand.
ATGTTTAGATCGGCATTGCTTAGCAATGTAATCTTGTGATGCTGTATCTTGCTTATCTCAGGGATTGACCCAACATGAAGCTTAACTGCACGATATGTTTAAGTTGCAACTTATTCTGTTTAGGTTTATTAGATGCTAATTGAACACTTTATTCGCGGGAGCCTCCTCAGTTCAGATGTTAGTAGAAGTTCTAGGATAATGAGAGGTGAACGTATAGTTGGGATTTTATTTTTGTTTTACCTCTTGTTCGAGGTTGCGCCGTGCTTTTTTGGCATCGGCCAGACAATGTGTTTATTATTTTTATTTTCATGTTTTTTTCTCTCCTTTTTGTGTATGCCTGTTAAATGTGGGTTGATGGGAGGGGTAAATGTTGGGGAAAGTAGGGGAATAGGGTGGAGAGTAAAGGTGCTTGCAGGGGGGGAGGGGTGGGTTGGATACTGCTCGGGTGTAGGTGCTACATATGCTGATCGTGATGGTTTGGTGCGCTTTCTTACCTTTTTAGTAACTTACGTGCTATGCAGGCCACCATAGGAACTACAAATGAGAGGAGGGCGGGGCTTACATTCACTTCCTGGAATGTCAAGGGTTTAAATGAACCAATTAAGAGAGGCAAGGTCCTAGCCCACTTGAAAGCACTCTCGTCTGATATTATATTTTTGCAAGAAACCCATCTGAAAAACAATTCTCATAACAGACTTAAATGTAAGTGGGTGGGGCAAGTGTATCACTCTAACTTCTCTGCCAAAACGAGAGGCACAGCGATTCTGGTACGGAAAGGAATTCCCTTTCAACATAAAACCACTATTGTGGACAAAGAGGGTCGTTATGTGATCGTAATAGGAGAGATCCACTCTACTTCTGTAACTCTACTAAATATCTATGGGCCAAACATTGATAACCCCTCTTTTTTCAAAAGAGTCCTTGCCCTGATTCCAGATATCTCCCATACTAACCTGGTCATTGGAGGAGACCTCAACTGTGTACTAGACCAATATTTGGATAGATCCTCTACCCGGCGAACCCCTACCTCCTATTCAAGAGAATTCTTAAATACCTACATAAAAAATTAGAACTTATTTGATATATGGAGGATCTGTAACCCTACGGGTAGGGAATACTCCTTCTACTCTCATGATATATGGAGGATCTGTAACCCTACGGGTAGGGAATACTCCTTTTACTCTCATGATATATGGAGGATCTCTAACCCTACGGGTAGGGAATACTCCCTTCTACTCTCATGATATATGGAGGATCTGTAACCCTACGGGTAGGGAATACTCCTTTTACTCTCATGATATATGGAGGATCTGTAACCCTACGGGTAGGGAATACTCCTTTTACTCTCATGATATATGGAGGATCTGTAACCCTACGGGTAGGGAATACTCCTTCTACTCTCATGATATATGGAGGATCTGTAACCCTACGGGTAGGGATACTCCTTTTACTCTCATGATATATGGAGGATCTGTAACCCTACGGGTAGGGAATACTCCTTTTACTCTCATGATATATGGAGGATCTGTAACCCTACGGGTAGGGAATACTCCTTCTACTCTCATGATATATGGAGGATCTGTAACCCTACGGGTAGGGAATACTCCTTCTACTCTCATGATATATGGAGGATCTGTAACCCTACGGGTAGGGAATACTCCTTTACTCTCATGATATATGGAGGATCTGTAACCCTACGGGTAGGGAATACTCCTTTACTCTCATGATATATGGAGGATCTGTAACCCTACGGGTAGGGAATACTCCTTCTACTCTCATGATATATGGAGGATCTCTAACCCTACGGGTAGGGAATACTCCTTCTACTCTCATGATATATGGAGGATCTGTAACCCTACGGGTAGGGAATACTCCTTCTACTCTCATGATATATGGAGGATCTGTAACCCTACGGGTAGGGAATACTCCTTCTACTCTCATGATATATGGAGGATCTGTAACCCTACGGGTAGGGAATACTCCTTTTACTCTCATGATATATGGAGGATCTGTAACCCTACGGGTAGGGAATACTCCTTCTACTCTCATGATATATGGAGGATCTCTAACCCTACGGGTAGGGAATACTCCTTCTACTCTCATGATATATGGAGGATCTGTAACCCTACGGGTAGGGAATACTCCTTCTACTCTCATGATATATGGAGGATCTGTAACCCTACGGGTAGGGAATACTCCTTTTACTCTCATGATATATGGAGGATCTGTAACCCTACGGGTAGGGAATACTCCTTTTACTCTCATGATATATGGAGGATCTGTAACCCTACGGGTAGGGAATACTCCTTTTACTCTCATGATATATGGAGGATCTGTAACCCTACGGGTAGGGAATACTCCTTCTACTCTCATGATATATGGAGGATCTGTAACCCTACGGGTAGGGAATACTCCTTCTACTCTCATGATATATGGAGGATCTGTAACCCTACGGGTAGGGAATACTCCTTCTACTCTCATGATATATGGAGGATCTGTAACCCTACGGGTAGGGAATACTCCTTTTACTCTCATGATATATGGAGGATCTGTAACCCTACGGGTAGGGAATACTCCTTTTACTCTCATGATATATGGAGGATCTGTAACCATACGGGTAGGGAATACTCCTTCTACTCTCATGATATATGGAGGATCTGTAACCCTACGGGTAGGGAATACTCCTTCTACTCATGATATATGGAGGATCTGTAACCCTACGGGTAGGGAATACTCCTTCTACTCTCATGATATATGGAGGATCTCTAACCCTACGGGTAGGGAATACTCCTTCTACTCTCATGATATATGGAGGATCTCTAACCCTACGGGTAGGGAATACTCCTTCTACTCTCATGATATATGGAGGATCTGTAACCCTACGGGTAGGGAATACTCCTTTTACTCTCATGATATATGGAGGATCTGTAACCCTACGGGTAGGGAATACTCCTTCTACTCTCATGATATATGGAGGATCTCTAACCCTACGGGTAGGGAATACTCCTTCTACTCTCATGATATATGGAGGATCTGTAACCCTACGGGTAGGGAATACTCCTTTTACTCTCATGATATATGGAGGATCTCTAACCCTACGGGTAGGGAATACTCCTTCTACTCTCATGATATATGGAGGATCTGTAACCCTACGGGTAGGGAATACTCCTTTTACTCTCATGATATATGGAGGATCTCTAACCCTACGGGTAGGGAATACTCCTTCTACTCTCATGATATATGGAGGATCTCTAACCCTACGGGTAGGGAATACTCCTTTTACTCTCATGATATATGGAGGATCTCTAACCCTACGGGTAGGGAATACTCCTTTTACTCTCATGATATATGGAGGATCTCTAACCCTACGGGTAGGGAATACTCCTTCTACTCTCATGATATATGGAGGATCTGTAACCCTACGGGTAGGGAATACTCCTTTTACTCTCATGATATATGGAGGATCTCTAACCCTACGGGTAGGGAATACTCCTTCTACTCTCATGATATATGGAGGATCTGTAACCCTACGGGTAGGGAATACTCCTTTTACTCTCATGATATATGGAGGATCTCTAACCCTACGGGTAGGGAATACTCCTTCTACTCTCATGATATATGGAGGATCTGTAACCCTACGGGTAGGGAATACTCCTTCTACTCTCATGATATATGGAGGATCTGTAACCCTACGGGTAGGGAATACTCCTTTTACTCTCATGATATATGGGGGATCTCTAACCCTACGGGTAGGGAATACTCCTTTTACTCTCATGATATATGGAGGATCTGTAACCCTACGGGTAGGGAATACTCCTTTTACTCTCATGATATATGGAGGATCTGTAACCCTACGGGTAGGGAATACTCCTTTTACTCTCATGATATATGGGGGATCTCTAACCCTACGGGTAGGGAATACTCCTTTTACTCTCATGATATATGGAGGATCTGTAACCCTACGGGTAGGGAATACTCCTTCTACTCTCATGATATATGGAGGATCTGTAACCCTACGGGTAGGGAATACTCCTTCTACTCTCATGATATATGGAGGATCTCTAACCCTACGGGTAGGGAATACTCCTTCTACTCTCATGATATATGGAGGATCTGTAACCCTACGGGTAGGGAATACTCCTTCTACTCTCATGATATATGGAGGATCTGTAACCCTACGGGTAGGGAATACTCCTTCTACTCTCATGATATATGGAGGATCTCTAACCCTACGGGTAGGGAATACTCCTTCTACTCTCATGATATATGGAGGATCTGTAACCCTACGGGTAGGGAATACTCCTTCTACTCTCATGATATATGGAGGATCTCTAACCCTACGGGTAGGGAATACTCCTTCTACTCTCATGATATATGGAGGATCTCTAACCCTACGGGTAGGGAATACTCCTTTTACTCTCATGATATATGGAGGATCTGTAACCCTACGGGTAGGGAATACTCCTTTTACTCTCATGATATATGGAGGATCTGTAACCCTACGGGTAGGGAATACTCCTTTTACTCTCATGATATATGGAGGATCTGTAACCCTACGGGTAGGGAATACTCCTTTTACTCTCATGATATATGGAGGATCTCTAACCCTACGGGTAGGGAATACTCCTTTTACTCTCATGATATATGGAGGATCTGTAACCCTACGGGTAGGGAATACTCCTTCTACTCTCATGATATATGGAGGATCTGTAACCCTACGGGTAGGAAATACTCCTTTTACTCTCATGATATATGGAGGATCTCTAACCCTACGGGTAGGGAATACTCCTTCTACTCTCATGATATATGGAGGATCTGTAACCCTACGGGTAGGGAATACTCCTTTTACTCTCATGATATATGGAGGATCTGTAACCCTACGGGTAGGGAATACTCCTTTTACTCTCATGATATATGGAGGATCTGTAACCCTACGGGTAGGGAATACTCCTTCTACTCTCATGATATATGGAGGGATCTCTACCCTACGGGTAGGGAATACTCCTTTTACTCTCATGATATATGGAGGATCTCTAACCCTACGGGTAGGGAATACTCCTTCTACTCTCATGATATATGAGGATCTGTAACCCTACGGGTAGGGAATACTCCTTTTACTCTCATGATATATGAGGATCTCTAACCCTACGGGTAGGGAATACTCCTTTTACTCTCATGATATATGGAGGATCTGTAACCCTACGGGTAGGGAATACTCCTTTTACTCTCATGATATATGGAGGATCTGTAACCCTACGGGTAGGGAATACTCCTTTTACTCTCATGATATATGGAGGATCTGTAACCCTAGGTAGGGAATACTCCTTTTACCTCTCATGATATATGGAGGATCTGTAACCCTACGGGTAGGGAATACTCCTTTTACTCTCATGATATATGGAGGATCTGTAACCCTACGGGTAGGGAATACTCCTTTTACTCTCATGATATATGGAGGATCTGTAACCCTACGGGTAGGGAATACTCCTTTTACTCTCATGATATATGGAGGATCTGTAACCCTACGGGTAGGGAATACTCCTTCTACTCTCATGATATATGGAGGATCTGTAACCCTACGGGTAGGGAATACTCCTTTTACTCTCATGATATATGGAGGATCTGTAACCCTACGGGTAGGGAATACTCCTTTTACTCTCATGATATATGGAGGATCTCTAACCCTACGGGTAGGGAATACTCCTTTTACTCTCATGATATATGGAGGATCTCTAACCCTACGGGTAGGGAATACTCCTTTTACTCTCATGATATATGGAGGATCTGTAACCCTACGGGTAGGGAATACTCCTTCTACTCTCATGATATATGGAGGATCTCTAACCCTACGGGTAGGGAATACTCCTTTTACTCTCATGATATATGGAGGATCTCTAACCCTACGGGTAGGGGATACTCCTTTTACTCTCATGATATATGGAGGATCTGTAACCCTACGGGTAGGGAATACTCCTTTTACTCTCATGATATATGGAGGATCTCTAACCCTACGGGTAGGGAATACTCCTTTTACTCTCATGATATATGGAGGATCTCTAACCCTACGGGTAGGGAATACTCCTTTTACTCTCATGATATATGGAGGATCTGTAACCCTACGGGTAGGGAATACTCCTTCTACTCTCATGATATATGGAGGATCTGTAACCCTACGGGTAGGGAATACTCCTTCTACTCTCATGATATATGGAGGATCTGTAACCCTACGGGTAGGGAATACTCCTTCTACTCTCATGATATATGGAGGATCTGTAACCCTACGGGTAGGGATACTCCTTTTACTCTCATGATATATGGAGGATCTGTAACCCTACGGGTAGGGAATACTCCTTTTACTCTCAATGATATATGGAGGATCTGTAACCCTACGGGTAGGGAATACTCCTTTTACTCTCATGATATATGGAGGATCTGTAACCCTACGGGTAGGGAATACTCCTTTTACTCTCATGATATATGGAGGATCTGTAACCCTACGGGTAGGGAATACTCCTTTTACTCTCATGATATATGGAGGATCTGTAACCCTACGGGTAGGGAATACTCCTTTTACTCTCATGATATATGGAGGATCTGTAACCCTACGGGTAGGGAATACTCCTTTTACTCTCATGATATATGGAGGATCTGTAACCCTACGGGTAGGGATACTCCTTTTACTCTCATGATATATGGAGGATCTGTAACCCTACGGGTAGGGAATACTCCTTTTACTCTCATGATATATGGAGGATCTCTAACCCTACGGGTAGGGAATACTCCTTTTACTCTCATGATATATGGAGGATCTGTAACCCTACGGGTAGGGAATACTCCTTTTACTCTCATGATATATGGAGGATCTGTAACCCTACGGGTAGGGAATACTCCTTTTACTCTCATGATATATGGAGGATCTGTAACCCTACGGGTAGGGAATACTCCTTTTACTCTCATGATATATGGAGGATCTGTAACCCTACGGGTAGGGAATACTCCTTTTACTCTCATGATATATGGAGGATCTGTAACCCTACGGGTAGGGATACTCCTTTTACTCTCATGATATATGGAGGATCTGTAACCCTACGGGTAGGGAATACTCCTTTTACTCTCATGATATATGGAGGATCTCTAACCCTACGGGTAGGGAATACTCCTTTTACTCTCATGATATATGGAGGATCTGTAACCCTACGGGTAGGGAATACTCCTTCTACTCTCATGATATATGGAGGATCTGTAACCCTACGGGTAGGGAATACTCCTTCTACTCTCATGATATATGGAGGATCTGTAACCCTACGGGTAGGGAATACTCCTTCTACTCTCATGATATATGGAGGATCTGTAACCCTACGGGTAGGGATACTCCTTCTACTCTCATGATATATGGAGGATCTCTAACCCTACGGGTAGGGAATACTCCTTTTACTCTCATGATATATGGAGGATCTCTAACCCTACGGGTAGGGAATACTCCTTTTACTCTCATGATATATGGAGGATCTGTAACCCTACGGGTAGGGAATACTCCTTTTACTCTCATGATATATGGAGGATCTGTAACCCTACGGGTAGGGAATACTCCTTTTACTCTCATGATATATGGAGGATCTGTAACCCTACGGGTAGGGAATACTCCTTTTACTCTCATGATATATGGAGGATCTGTAACCCTACGGGTAGGGAATACTCCTTTTACTCTCATGATATATGGAGGATCTGTAACCCTACGGGTAGGGAATACTCCTTTTACTCTCATGATATATGGAGGATCTGTAACCCTACGGGTAGGGAATACTCCTTTTACTCTCATGATATATGGAGGATCTGTAACCCTACGGGTAGGGAATACTCCTTCTACTCTCATGATATATGGAGGATCTGTAACCCTACGGGTAGGGAATACTCCTTTTACTCTCATGATATATGGAGGATCTGTAACCCTACGGGTAGGGAATACTCCTTTTACTCTCATGATATATGGAGGATCTGTAACCCTACGGGTAGGGAATACTCCTTTTACTCTCATGATATATGGAGGATCTGTAACCCTACGGGTAGGGAATACTCCTTTTACTCTCATGATATATGGAGGATCTGTAACCCTACGGGTAGGGAATACTCCTTTTACTCTCATGATATATGGAGGATCTGTAACCCTACGGGTAGGGAATACTCCTTTTACTCTCATGATATATGGAGGATCTGTAACCCTACGGGTAGGGAATACTCCTTTTACTCTCATGATATATGGAGGATCTGTAACCCTACGGGTAGGGAATACTCCTTTTACTCTCATGATATATGGAGGATCTCTAACCCTACGGGTAGGGAATACTCCTTCTACTCTCATGATATATGGAGGATCTGTAACCCTACGGGTAGGGAATACTCCTTCTACTCTCATGATATATGGAGGATCTCTAACCCTACGGGTAGGGAATACTCCTTTTACTCTCATGATATATGGAGGATCTCTAACCCTACGGGTAGGGAATACTCCTTCTACTCTCATGATATATGGAGGATCTCTAACCCTACGGGTAGGGAATACTCCTTTTACTCTCATGATATATGGAGGATCTCTAACCCTACGGGTAGGGAATACTCCTTTTACTCTCATGATATATGGAGGATCTGTAACCCTACGGGTAGGGAATACTCCTTTTACTCTCATGATATATGGAGGATCTCTAACCCTACGGGTAGGGAATACTCCTTTTACTCTCATGATATATGGAGGATCTCTAACCCTACGGGTAGGGAATACTCCTTTTACTCTCATGATATATGGAGGATCTCTAACCCTACGGGTAGGGAATACTCCTTTTACTCTCATGATATATGGAGGATCTCTAACCCTACGGGTAGGGAATACTCCTTTTACTCTCATGATATATGGAGGATCTCTAACCCTACGGGTAGGGAATACTCCTTTTACTCTCATGATATATGGAGGATCTGTAACCCTACGGGTAGGGAATACTCCTTTTACTCTCATGATATATGGAGGATCTGTAACCCTACGGGTAGGGAATACTCCTTTTACTCTCATGATATATGGAGGATCTCTAACCCTACGGGTAGGGAATACTCCTTTTACTCTCATGATATATGGAGGATCTCTAACCCTACGGGTAGGGAATACTCCTTCTACTCTCATGATATATGGAGGATCTCTAACCCTACGGGTAGGGAATACTCCTTTTACTCTCATGATATATGGAGGATCTGTAACCCTACGGGTAGGGTATACTCCTTTTACTCTCATGATATATGGAGGATCTGTAACCCTACGGGTAGGGAATACTCCTTCTACTCTCATGATATATGGAGGATCTGTAACCCTACGGGTAGGGAATACTCCTTTTACTCTCATGATATATGGAGGATCTGTAACCCTACGGGTAGGGAATACTCCTTTTACTCTCATGATATATGGAGGATCTGTAACCCTACGGGTAGGGAATACTCCTTTTACTCTCATGATATATGGAGGATCTCTAACCCTACGGGTAGGGAATACTCCTTTTACTCTCATGATATATGGAGGATCTCTAACCCTACGGGTAGGGAATACTCCTTTTACTCTCATGTTCACAATGTTTATACTCGAATTGATTACTTTTTGGTTGATGCTAAACTACTCCCCTATACCTGTAATGTGAGGTATCATGATATTATAATCTCTGACCACAGTCCACTCACCTTCTCCCTGAGATTGGCTGACATCGTACCAAACGAGAGGGTCTGGAGGTTGAATCCTCAGCTCCTCACTGAACCAACATTCTGTGAACATCTTAAAGATCAAATTACATTTTTCTTTGATACCAACGACAACACAGAGACTTCCCCAGCATTATTGTGGGAAACACTGAAGGCTTATTTGAGAGGCTGTATCATCTCCTTTCAGACTGCCAGGAGTAGGCAAAACAGAAGAGAATTGGTAGAACTGGAGGGACAAATTCACTTACTGGATAGGGAGAATGCTAGACACCCATCTAGGGAGAAACATAAAAAAATTATGTCTTTAAAATTGAAATACAATCAGATCCTCTCTGCTAAAATTGCTAAATCTTTTCTCTATGCCAAGCAAAATATTTTGAGTTTGGTGACAAACCACACAAACTACTCGCCAGACAACTTCGTAAGAATGTGAGTGACCGTATGATTCACAAAGTTAAATCTGCATCTGGGGTATTACTCTCTTCCCCCAATGACATAAATGACAGATTCCGTCAGTTTTATGAGACTTTATATACATCTAAAGCGGACCCTAACCCCTTAATTATGCAAAACTTTTTGGAGAACTGTAATCTTCCTGCCCTGAACCAGGAAGACTCTAACTTCCTGAATAAGGAAATATCTCTTGAAGAAATTACAGAAACAATAAAAACTTTAAAGAGTGGCAAGACCCCGGGCCCAGATGGATACCCGAGTGAATTCTACAAAACATTCAGCAACATGCTCTCTCCCTACCTACACAAGATGTTGGTTCATGCCAACGAGGATGGAGTGCTCCCATCCACTTTGGATGAGGCGTTTATTACAGTTATACATAAGAAGGGTAAGGATCCGGAAGAGGTAGGGTCATACAGACCAATATCCCTCCTTAATACAGACCAAAAGATTTTAGCAAAAACTTTGGCTAACAGGCTGAGCACTTTAATTGGCAAATTGGTCCATTCAGACCAGACCGGCTTTATCCCTAACAGAAACTCATTCTTCAATCTCAGGCGCCTATTCAACATTATGTATTCTCAGAGGTTACCTAACGTGGACCTAGCCTTATATCTCTTGACGCTGAAAAGGCCTTTGACCAAGTTGAGTGGCCCTATCTATTCAAGGTCCTACAGAAATTTAATATTGGAGATGGGTTCATAAAGTGGATCCAGCTTTTATATAGGAACCCCTGTGCGAGAATACTCACTAACCAATCATTGTCGCCCCGATTTAACCTTCACAGAGGGACAAGGCAGGGTTGTGCGCTGTCGCCTATGCTCTTCGCTCTAATTATTGAACCTCTCGCTCAAGCGATCAGATCTCACGCAGCAATACACGGCTATAATACTAAACATACTCTAAATAAGATTTCCCTATACGCAGATGACATTCTCCTCTATGTAACAGAACCCCAAGATAGTATTCCAGCTATTCTGGAGGTGATTAATTTGTTTGGTACCTTCTCGGGATACAGAATAAATTGGAACAAGAGTGAATTAATGCCCATTCGGTTGCAAAACACCTCCTGGCTAGAACATCTTCCACTTAAGCTATCTTCAGATAAATTTACCTACCTTGGAATTGTAGTTACCAAACAATACTCCTTACTATTTAAAGAGAATTTCCCCTCTCTGATGCAAAAACTTAAGGCAAACATACAATTTTGGAGAACTCTCCCAATTTCTCTGCTCGGAAGAATTAATGCCATTAAAATGGTCTTCCTCCCACAACTGCTCTACCTATACCAGAACATCCCAATATTCATACCTAAAGCCTTTCATAAACAACTGGACTCTATTATCAATCCTTTCATCTGGGATTATAAAACACACAGGATAGGTAAAAAACACCTCTGTAAATCCAAGCTGGAAGGAGGATTGTCTCTCCCAAACTTTATATTTTACTACTGGGCCGCCAACCTCCGCGCTGTTACGTTTCTGCTGGATGACGCACTCCCGCCATCCAGCTGGCTTAGTATGGAACGAGAGGAGTGCCACCCCTTCTCTATTGGTGCTGTGATTTTGTCACCTGTCAATCTGGAGATGTCACTTTACCGTAACAATCCTATTATACATAGCACAGTCCGAATCTGGAAGCAAATTAAAGTCCACTTTGATCTTAGACCAATATCATTCATGCTTCCTGTTGCCAGGAATCCCTCCTTTGCCCCCTCTAACCTTGATAACACCTTTGAGCGGTGGGGAGAGTTGGGGATAAGTACCATAGGGGATTTATATATAGGGGGAACCTTTCCCTCCTTTGAATCGCTGAGGGAAACTTATAATCTTCCCAGAAGTAACTTTTTCAGATACCTACAGATTAGAGACTGTTAGAAAATACCTCCCAACATTTGGGAATGCTAAACCTTCCACGTTTGACGGATGCATAAAAATATGCCCCACCTCAGACAAACTGATATCTCGTATATATGATGCTTTTCAATCTGTTAGCGCACCCTCTACTGATGCCATTAAGGCAAAATGGGAGGAAGAACTTGGGACTGACATTTCGGTGGCAGACTGGGAAGATAGCTTGGTGTATATCCACACCTGCTCCATTAACTCCAGACATCGTCTCATACAATTCAAGGTATTACACAGATTACACTATTCCAAAACCAAACTGCATAGGATATTTCCTGGGACATCCCCTATGTGTGATAAATGTCAGGCTGAGCAGGGTACACTACTCCACTGCTTTGCCCTATGCTCTAACTTGTATGGGTATTGGTGTGGAATTTTTGGGGTCCTCTCTGAAGTTCTGGAGACTTCAATAGACCCAGACCCGCTTCTGATAATCCTGGGAGTGTCCGATTCCCTAAACAGATTAACCAACTCCCAAAAACAACTCATCTCTTACAGTCTCATTTCGGCAAAAAAATTAATCTTGTTGTTTTGGAAAAAGAGGGAAGCGCCCTCTACCAAATTATGGCTCAGCGAATTGGCAAACACTGTACACTTAGAAAGAATTAGATATATTTTGAACAATAAATTATCAACATTTGATCAAATCTGGCAGCCTTTCCTCTCTTACTTGGACCAGGCGGCGCTGTGAATTTGCACCTAACGCACTCTCAATTGTCATACGGTAGTCTACCTTTGGGCAGCGTGTGCTGGCCCCGCCACCCGAGCAGTTGGGAGGGGGATAGGGTGGAATAAGGGGGGATAAAGTGGGGTACATCAACCTTTTTTCTTTTATTTTCTAGCTGTCCTTGTTTTGTATGTCTTGTTTTGTAATATTTGTTTTGTGCCCAGAACTCTGGGTCTTTTGGTTAATGTCTGTTCTCTTATGTTTAGATAAGAACTGTAAACTTGTCTTTTATACCTATACACCATTCTTGTGTATGTGTTCAATAAAAAAATATTTGAACAAAAAAAAAATAACTAGCCTGTGATGGCCAGGCTATCTACTCAGAATATTGCAAAATGTGCTTTCACCGAAAAGCTATTTTAAAATCGGACACCGCGATTGCATAAAGGAGTTCTGTATCTATAATTCTTAAAATAATTATGTTTTTTTGTGAACGTTTATCGTGAGTAATTTAGTAAATTCACCGGAAGTGTTTGGTGGGAATGCTAGTCACATGCTAATGTAAAAAGCTGTTTTTTATATAAATATGTACTTGATTGAACAAAACATGCATGTATTGTATAACATAATGTCCTAGGTGTGTCATCTGATGAAGATCAAAGGTTAGTGCTGCATTTAGCTGTGGTTTTTGTGACATTATATGCTAGCTTGAAAAATGGGTGTCTGATTATTTCTGGCTGGGTACTCTGCTGACATAATCTAATGTTTTGCTTTCGTTGTAAAGCCTTTTTGAAATCGGACAGTGTGGTTAGATTAACGAGTCTTGTCTTTAAAATGGTGTAAAATAGTCATATGTTGTTTGAGAAATTGAAGTAATAGCATTTCTAAGGTATTTGAATATCGCGCCACGGGATTCCACTGGCTGTTGAGTAGGTGGGACGATTTCGTCCCACATACCCTAGAGAGGTTAACTGGGAATATCGAACCACCAGCTTTCATATGTTCCTATGTTCTGAGCAAGGCACTTAAACGTTAGTTTCAATATGTGCCATGTGAGAAAGCTAACAACTGTTCTGGCATTATTTAAACATGTTTCATTATTTATGAGACTAAATAGATGTATTAAAATAAAAAAGTGTTAATTCAGTATTGTTGTAATTGTCATTATTACAAACATGGGCCGATTAATTCTGTATGAGCTATATTTGGTCCTCCAATAACTGGGTATGGGTCGACCTCTAGTTCATAGACCAGGAGGAGGAGTGTGGGTCGACCTCTAGTTCATAGACCAGGAGGAGGAGTGTGGGTCGACCTCTAGTTCATAGACCAGGAGGAGTGGTGTGGGTCGACCTCTAGTTCATAGACCAGGAGTAGTGTACCTCTTCCCAGAGGGGCCGTCCTGTCCGATGCCGTAGGCCAGTAGAGCAGCAGCTGGCTCGTGGATCAGCCTCAACACACGGAAACCTGCCGCCTCCGCAGACGCCCTCAATGCCGCCTTCTGAGCATGTGCGAACTCAAAGGGGACGGTGATGACAGCCTCTGTGACATCAGCACCCAAGGCCGACTGAGCCGTCTCTATGGAAACAACAACAGATGGGAGGGCGGCCCAGTCCCAAGTGGACCTCTAGAACGACACCCTACCCGCTGGAGAGCTACATGTTCTCACAGAGGGAAGTAGTTTGACCATAGTTTTAACTTGCTCCCTGATAGGCTACTATATATATAAATAACTTTCCTCTGATAGGCTAGGATATATTGCCCAGACCCATTCAATCATCTGAGATCTCCACTAGTGTCTAGCATCAGGGTTAACTATAACTCCCCTAACCCTAGCATCAGGGTTAACTATAACTCCCCTAACCCTAGCATCAGGGTTAACTATAACTCCCCTAACCCTAGCATCAGGGTTAACTATAACTCCCCTAACCCTAGCATCAGGGTTAACTATAACTCCCCTAACCCTAGCATCAGGGTTAACTATAACTCCCCTAACCCTAGCATCAGGGTTAACTATAACTCCCCTAACCCTAGCATCAGGGTTAACTATAACTCCCCTAACCCTAACATCAGGGTTAACTATAACTCCCCTAACCCTAGCATCAGGGTTAACTATAACTCCCCTAACCCTAGCATCAGGGTTAACTATAACTCCCCTAACCCTAGCATCAGGGTTAACTATAACTCCCCTAACCCTAGCATCAGGGTTAACTATAACTCCCCTAACCCTAACATCAGGGTTAACTATAACTCCCCTAACCCTAGCATCAGGGTTAACTATAACTCCCCTAACCCTAGCATCAGGGTTAACTATAACTACCCTAGCATCAGGGTTAACTATAACTCCCCTAACCCTAGCATCAGGGTTAACTATAACTCCCCTAACCCTAGCATCAGGGTTAACTATAACTCCCCTAACCCTAACTTTCATCTTGTGTAGGATGAGGGATGAGGGGGGGGGCAGTGTGTTCTAACCATCATCTTGTGTAGGATGAGGGATGAGGGGGGGGGACAGTGTGTTCTAACCATCATCTTGTGTAGGATGAGGGATGGGGGGGGGGGCAGTGTGTTCTAACCATCATCTTGTGTAGGATGAGGGATGGGGGGGACAGTGTGTTCTAACCATCATCTTGTGTAGGATGAGGGATGGGGGGGGGGATGAGGGGGGGGCAGTGTGTTCTAACCATCATCTTGTGTAGGATGAGGGATGAGGGGGGGACAGTGTGTTCTAACCATCATCTTGTGTAGGATGAGGGATGGGGGGGGGGACAGTGTGTTCTAACCATCATCTTGTGTAGGATGAGGGATGGGGGGGGACAGTGTGTTCTAACCATCATCTTGTGTAGGATGAGGGATGAGGGGGGGGATGAGGGGGGGACAGTGTGTTCCAACCTTTCATCTTGTGTAGGATGAGGGATGGGGGGGCAGTGTGTTCTAACCATCATCTTGTGTAGGATGAGGGATGAGGGGGGGACAGTGTGTTCTAACCATCATCTTGTGTAGGATGAGGGATGAGGGGGGGGGATGAGGGGGGGGACAGTGTGTTCCAACCTTTCATCTTGTGTAGGATGAGGGATGGGGGGGGGGGCAGTGTGTTCTAACCATCATCTTGTGTAGGATGAGGGATGAGGGGGGGGACAGTGTGTTCTAACCATCATCTTGTGTAGGATGAGGGATGAGGGGGGGGGCAGTGTGTTCTAACCATCATCTTGTGTAGGATGAGGGATGAGGGGGGGACAGTGTGTTCTAACCATCATCTTGTGTAGGATGAGGGATGAGGGGGGGACAGTGTGTTCTAACCATCATCTTGTGTAGGATGAGGGATGGGGGGGGGACAGTGTGTTCTAACCATCATCTTGTGTAGGATGAGGGATGGGGGGGGCAGTGTGTTCTAACCATCATCTTGTGTAGGATGAGGGATGGGGGGGGGGCAGTGTGTTCTAACCATCATCTTGTGTAGGATGAGGGATGGGGGGACAGTGTGTTCTAACCATCATCTTGTGTAGGATGAGGGATGGGGGGGACGACAGTGTGTTCTAACCATCATCTTGTGTAGGATGAGGGATGAGGGGGGGGACAGTGTGTTCTAACCATCATCTTGTGTAGGATGAGGGATGGGGGGGGCAGTGTGTTCTAACCATCATCTTGTGTAGGATGAGGGATGGGGGGGGCAGTGTGTTCTAACCATCATCTTGTGTAGGATGAGGGATGAGGGGGGGGGACAGTGTGTTCTAACCATCATCTTGTGTAGGATGAGGGATGGGGGGGGGACAGTGTGTTCTAACCATCATCTTGTGTAGGATGAGGGATGGGGGGGGGACAGTGTGTTCTAACCATCATCTTGTGTAGGATGAGGGATGGGGGGGGACAGTGTGTTCTAACCATCATCTTGTGTAGGATGAGGGATGGGGGGGGACAGTGTGTTCTAACCATCATCTTGTGTAGGATGAGGGATGAGGGGGGGACAGTGTGTTCTAACCATCATCTTGTGTAGGATGAGGGATGGGGGGGGGCAGTGTGTTCTAACCATCATCTTGTGTAGGATGAGGGATGGGGGCAATGGGGGGGGCAGTGTGTTCTAACCATCATCTTGTGTAGGATGAGGGATGGGAGGGATGGGGGGGGGGGATGAGGGGGGGGGCAGTGTGTTCTAACCATCATCTTGTGTAGGATGAGGGATGAGGGGGGGGACAGTGTGTTCTAACCATCATCTTGTGTAGGATGAGGGATGGGGGGGACAGTGTGTTCTAACCATCATCTTGTGTAGGATGAGGGATGAGGGGGACGACAGTGTGTTCTAACCATCATCTTGTGTAGGATGAGGGATGGGGGGGGGGATGAGGGGGGGGCAGTGTGTTCTAACCATCATCTTGTGTAGGATGAGGGATGAGGGGGGGACAGTGTGTTCTAACCATCATCTTGTGTAGGATGAGGGATGGGGGGGGGCAGTGTGTTCTAACCATCATCTTGTGTAGGATGAGGGATGGGGGGGGGGCAGTGTGTTCTAACCATCATCTTGTGTAGGATGAGGGATGAGGGGGGGGACAGTGTGTTCTAACCATCATCTTGTGTAGGATGAGGGATGGGGGGGGGACAGTGTGTTCTAACCATCATCTTGTGTAGGATGAGGGATGGGGGGGGACAGTGTGTTCTAACCATCATCTTGTGTAGGATGAGGGATGGGGGGGGACAGTGTGTTCTAACCATCATCTTGTGTAGGATGAGGGATGGGGGGGACAGTGTGTTCTAACCATCATCTTGTGTAGGATGAGGGATGAGGGGGGGACAGTGTGTTCTAACCATCATCTTGTGTAGGATGAGGGATGGGGGGGGCAGTGTGTTCTAACCATCATCTTGTGTAGGATGAGGGATGGGGGGGATGGGGGGGGGCAGTGTGTTCTAACCATCATCTTGTGTAGGATGAGGGATGGGAGGGATGGGGGGGGGGGGATGAGGGGGGGCAGTGTGTTCTAACCATCATCTTGTGTAGGATGAGGGATGAGGGGGGGGACAGTGTGTTCTAACCATCATCTTGTGTAGGATGAGGGATGGGGGGGGGCAGTGTGTTCTAACCATCATCTTGTGTAGGACGAGGGATGAGGGGGGGGGCAGTGTGTTCTAACCATCATCTTGTGTAGGATGAGGGATGGGGGGGACAGTGTGTTCTAACCATCATCTTGTGTAGGATGAGGGATGGGGGGGATGGGGGGGGGCAGTGTGTTCTAACCATCATCTTGTGTAGGATGAGGGATGAGGGGGGGGGACAGTGTGTTCTAACCATCATCTTGTGTAGGATGAGGGATGGGGGGGATGGGGGGACGACAGTGTGTTCTAACCATCATCTTGTGTAGGATGAGGGATGGGGGGGATGGGGGGGGGGCAGTGTGTTCTAACCATCATCTTGTGTAGGATGAGGGATGGGAGGGATGGGGGGGGGGATGAGGGGGGGGCAGTGTGTTCTAACCATCATCTTGTGTAGGATGAGGGATGAGGGGGGGACAGTGTGTTCTAACCATCATCTTGTGTAGGATGAGGGATGGGGGGGGGCAGTGTGTTCTAACCATCATCTTGTGTAGGATGAGGGATGAGGGGGGGGGCAGTGTGTTCTAACCATCATCTTGTGTAGGATGAGGGATGGGGGGACGACTGTGTTCTAACCATCATCTTGTGTAGGATGAGGGATGGGGGGGATGGGGGGACGACAGTGTGTTCTAACCATCATCTTGTGTAGGATGAGGGATGGGGGGGGGACAGTGTGTTCTAACCATCATCTTGTGTAGGATGAGGGATGGGGGGGGGCAGTGTGTTCTAACCATCATCTTGTGTAGGACGAGGGATGAGGGGGGGGGGGCAGTGTGTTCTAACCATCATCTTGTGTAGGATGAGGGATGGGGGGGGACAGTGTGTTCTAACCATCATCTTGTGTAGGATGAGGGATGGGGGGGATGGGGGGGGCAGTGTGTTCTAACCATCATCTTGTGTAGGATGAGGGATGAGGGGGGGACAGTGTGTTCTAACCATCATCTTGTGTAGGATGAGGGATGGGGGGGATGGGGGGACGACAGTGTGTTCTAACCATCATCTTGTGTAGGATGAGGGATGGGGGGGATGGGGGGGGGCAGTGTGTTCTAACCATCATCTTGTGTAGGATGAGGGATGGGAGGGATGGGGGGGGATGAGGGGGGGGCAGTGTGTTCTAACCATCATCTTGTGTAGGATGAGGGATGAGGGGGGGGGACAGTGTGTTCTAACCATCATCTTGTGTAGGATGAGGGATGGGGGGGGGCAGTGTGTTCTAACCATCATCTTGTGTAGGATGAGGGATGAGGGGGGGGGGCAGTGTGTTCTAACCATCATCTTGTGTAGGATGAGGGATGGGGGGACGACTGTGTTCTAACCATCATCTTGTGTAGGATGAGGGATGGGGGGGATGGGGGGACGACAGTGTGTTCTAACCATCATCTTGTGTAGGATGAGGGATGGGGGGGGGATGGGGGGGACGACAGTGTGTTCTAACCTTTCATCTTGTGTAGGATGAGTTTGGCGACATCTTGTGGAGCCACATGTCTGGTCATCTCTCCAGTCATCTCATACACTGGTTTCTCTCCCTTGTTGACCAACTGAAACACATTAACGTGTTAATCCCCGATAACGTAGCGTTAGGTAGCCCGAGACGTGTTAATCCCTGATAACAGTGTTAGGTAGCCCGAGACGTGTTAATCCCCGATAACGTAGCCCGAGACGTGTTAATCCCCGATAACGTAGCGTTAGGTAGCCCGAGACCTGTTAATCCCCGATAACGTAGCGTTGGGTAGCCCGAGACGTGTTAATCCCCGATAATGTAGCGTTGGGTAGCCCGAGACGTGTTAATCCCCGATAACGTAGCGTTGGGTAGACCGAGACGTGTTAATCCCCGATAACGTAGCGTTGGGTAGACCGAGACGTGTTAATCCCCGATAACATAGCCTGAGACGTGTTAATCCCCGATAACGTAGCGTTGGGTAGCCCGAGACGTGTTAATCCCCGATAACGTAGCCTGAGACGTGTTAATCCCTGATAACGTAGCGTTGGGTAGCCCGAGACGTGTTAATCCCCGATAACGTAGCGTTGGGTAGCCCGAGACGTGTTAATCCCCGATAACGTAGCGTTGGGTAGCCCGAGACGTGTTAATCCCCGATAACGTAGCGTTGGGTAGCCCGAGACGTGTTAATCCCCGATAACGTAGCGTTGGGTAGCCCGAGACGTGTTAATCCCCGATAACGTAGCGTTGGGTAGCCCGAGACGTGTTAATCCCCGATAACGTAGCGTTGGGTAGCCCGAGACGTGTTAATCCCCGATAACGTAGCGTTGGGTAGCCCGAGACGTGTTAATCCCCGATAACGTAGCGTTGGGTAGCACGAGACGTGTTAATCCCCGATAACGTAGCGTTGGGTAGCCCGAGACGTGTTAATCCCTGATAACAGTGTTAGGTTGCCTGAGACGTGTTAATCCCTGATAACAGTGTTAGGTAGCCTGAGACCTGTTAATCCCCGATAACGTAGCCCGAGACGTGTTAATCCCCGATAACGTAGCCTGAGACGTGTTAATCCCCGATAACGTAGCCTGAGACGTGTTAATCCCTGATAACAGTGTTAGGTAGCCTGAGACCTGTTAATCCCCGATAACGTAGCCCGAGACGTGTTAATCCCCGATAACGTAGCGTTGGGTAGCCCGAGACGTGTTAATCCCGATAACGTAGCGTTGGGTAGCCCGAGACGTGTTAATCCCCGATAACGTAGCGTTGGGTAGACCGAGACGTGTTAATCCCCGATAACGTAGCGTTGGGTAGACCGAGACGTGTTAATCCCCGATAACGTAGCGTTGGGTAGACCGAGACGTGTTAATCCCCGATAACGTAGCGTTGGGTAGCCCGAGACGTGTTAATCCCCGATAACGTAGCGTTGGGTAGACCGAGACGTGTTAATCCCCGATAACGTAGCGTTGGGTAGACCGAGACGTGTTAATCCCCGATAACGTAGCGTTGGGTAGACCGAGACGTGTTAATCCCCGATAACGTAGTCTGAGACGTGTTAATCCCCGATAACGTAGCGTTGGGTAGCCCGAGACGTGTTAATCCCCGATAACGTAGCGTTGGGTAGCCCGAGACGTGTTAATCCCCGATAACGTAGCGTTGGGTAGCCCGAGACGTGTTAATCCCAGATAACGTAGCGTTGGGTAGCCCGAGACGTGTTAATCCCAGATAACGTAGCGTTGGGTAGCCCGAGACGTGTTAATCCCCGATAACGTAGCGTTGGGTAGACCGAGACGTGTTAATCCCCGATAACGTAGCGTTGGGTAGACCGAGACGTGTTAATCCCCGATAACGTAGTCTGAGACGTGTTAATCCCCGATAACGTAGCGTTGGGTAGCCCGAGACGTGTTAATCCCCGATAACGTAGCGTTGGGTAGCCCGAGACGTGTTAATCCCCGATAACGTAGCGTTGGGTAGCCCGAGACGTGTTAATCCCAGATAACGTAGCGTTGGGTAGCCCGAGACGTGTTAATCCCAGATAACGTAGCGTTGGGTAGCCCGAGACGTGTTAATCCCTGATAACAGTGTTAGGTAGCCTGAGACGTGTTAATCCCTGATAACAGTGTTAGGTAGCCTGAGACGTGTTAATCCCTGATAACAGTGTTAGGTAGCCTGAGACGTGTTAATCCCTGATAACAGTGTTAGGTCGTCTAATCGGGGGTAGAGGATTGTATACTCACAGGACATTTACTCTCAGCTTTATGCGTCTGCACCTCAGGATCCTCAAAGCTGCCGACAGGAAGAGGAAAAGGGTTAACTGCCTTTCCCTTTCCCAACCACTAGGCTACGCTGCCGCCCAACTGCCTTTCCCAACCACTAGGCTACGCTGCCGCCCAACTGCCTTTCCCAACCACTAGGCTACGCTGCCGCCCAACTGCCTTTCCCAACCACTAGGCTACGCTGCCGCCCAACTGCCTTTCCCAACCACTAGGCTACGCTGCCGCCCAACTGCCTTTCCCAACCACTAGGCTACGCTGCCGCCCAACTGCCTTTCCCAACCACTAGGCTACGCTGCCGCCCAACAGCGGGTCAACTGCCTTTCCCTTTCCTAACCACTAAGCTACACTGCCGCCCAACATTAGGAACATACAGTTGAAGTCAGAAGTTTACATACACTTTAGCCAAATACATTTAAACTCAGTTTTTCACAATTCCTGACATTTAATACAAGTAAAAATTTGCTGTCTTAGGATCACCACTTTATTTTAAGAATGTGTAATGTCAGAGTAATAGGAGAGAGAATAATTTATTTCAGCTTTTATTTCTTTCATCACATTCCCAGTGGGTCAGAAGCTTACATACACTCAATTAGTATTTGGTAGCATTGCCTTTAAATTGTTCAACTTGGGTCAAACGTTTCAGGTAGCCTTCCACAAGCTTCCCACAATAAGTTGGGTGAATTTTGGCCCATTCCTCCTGACAGAGCTGGTGTAACTGAGTCAGGTTTGTAGGCCTCTTTGCTCGCACACACTTTTTCAGTTCTGCCCACAAATTTTCTATAAGATTGAGGTCAGGGCTTTGTGATGGCCACTCCAAAACCTTGACTTTGTTGTCTTTAAGCCATTTTGCCACAGCTTTGGAAGTATGCTTGGGGTCATTGTCCATTTGGAAGACCCATTTGCAACCAAACTTTAACTTCCTGACTGATGTTTTGAGATGTTGCTGCAATATCCATAATTTTCCATCCTCATGATACCATCTATTTGTGAAGTGCACCAGTCCCTACTGCAGAAAAGCACCCCCACAACATGATGCTGCCACCCCCGTGCTTCACGGTTGGGATGGTGTTCTTCGGCTTGCAAACCTCCCCCTTTTTCCTCCAAACATAACGATGGTCATTATGGCCAAGCAGTTCTAATTTTGTTTCATCAGACCAGAGGACATTTCTCCAAAAAGTACGATCTTTGTCCCCATGTGCAGTTGCAAACCGTAGTCTGCCTTTTTTATGGCGGTTTTGAAGCAGTGGCTTCTTCCTTGCTGAGCTGCCTTTCAGGTTATGTCGATATAGGACTCGTTTTACTGTGGATATAGATACTTTTGTACCCGTTTCCTCCAGCATCTTCACAAGGTCCTTTGCTGTTGTTCTGGGATTGATTTGCACTTTTCGCACCAAAGTACATTCATCTCTAGGAGACAGAACGCGTCTCCTTCCTGAGCGGTATGACGGCTGTGTGGTCCCATGGTGTTTATACTTGCGTACTATTGTTAGTACAGATGAACGTGGTACCTTCAGGCATTTGGAAATTGCTCCCAAGGATGAACCAGACTTGTGGAGGTCTACAGTTTTTTTTCTGAGGTCTTGGCTGATTTCTTTTGATTTTCCCATGATGTCAAGCAAAGAGGCACTGAGTTTGAAGGTAGGCCTTGAAATACATCCACAGGTACACCTCCAATTGACTCAAATGATGTCAATTAGCCTATCAGAAGCTTCAAAAGCCATGACATTTTCTGGAATTTTCCAAGCTGATTAAAAGGCACAGTCAACTAAGTGCATGTAAACTTGTGACCCACTGGATTTGTGATACAGTGAATTATAAGTGAAATAATCTGTCTGTAAATAATTGTTGGAAAAATTACTTGTGTCATGCACACAGTAGATGTCCTAACCGACTTGCCAAAACTATAGTTTGTTAACAAGAAATTTGTGGAGTGGTTGAAAAACCAGTTTTAATGACTCCAACCTGAGTATGTAAACGTCCTACTTCACCTGTAATACAGACACTCACCTCCTTCCCAGCACCTGTTTGACTTTAACCACCGTGTTGGCTGCGTTCCGGACACGGCCCTGCTTAGCCGCAATCCCTACTATCTGCAGGGTAGAGAGAGAGAGAGAGAGATGAAGGATAGGACAGACGAGTGAATCCCTACTATCTGCAGGGCAGAGAGAGAGAGATGAGGGAGATGAGAGGACAGGACAGACGGGTGAGCAGGGAGGTGGAAGGGGGTTACAGTGTGAGATGACAGAGACAGGGATAGGACAGAGGGAGGGATAGGACAGAGGGAGGGAGGGAGGGAGGGAGGGATGGGACAGAGGGAGGAAGGGATGGGATGGGACAGAGGGAGAGATAGGACAGAGGGAGAGATGGGACAGAGGGATGGGACAGAGGGAGAGATAGGACAGAGGGATGGGACGGGACAGAGGGAGAGATAGGACAGAGGGAGGGAGGGATGGGACAGAGGGAGGGAGGGATGGGACAGAGGGAGGGAGGGATGGGACAGAGGGAGGGAGGGATGGGACGGGACAGAGGGAGGGAGGGATGAGATAGGAGGGAGGGAGGGAGGGGACGGAGGGAGGGAGGGGACAGAGGGAGGGAGGGATGGGACAGAGGGAGGGAGGGATGGGACAGAGGGAGGGAGGGATGGGACAGAGGGAGGGAGGGAGGGATGGGACAGAGGGAGGGAGGGATGGGACAGAGGGAGGGAGGGATGGGACAGAGGGAGGGAGGGATGGGACAGAGGGAGGGAGGGATGGGACAGAGGGAGGGAGGGAGGGAGGGGACAGAAGGAGGGAGGGACAGAGGGAGGGACGGAGGGAGGGGACAGAAGGAGGGAGGGGACAGAGGGAGGGACGGAGGGAGGGAGGGGACAGAAGGAGGGAGGGGACAGAGGGAGGGGACAGAAGGAGGGAGGGGACAGAAGGAGGGAGGGGACAGAGGGGACAGAGGGAGGGAGGGGACAGAGGGAGGGAGGGGACAGAGGGAGGGACGGGACAGAGGGAGGGAGGGACGGGACAGAGGGAGGGACGGGACAGGGGGAGGACATCATGACCAGAGATATGATCCTACATGCTCTGCACACCACCACAGTAATAACAGGTTTCTCTATCGTTTGAGGTCAATAATACTAATTATACTTCAAAATATAAAATGTAACATGCAACAATTTTACTGAGATATGGTTCATACAAGGAAATGAGTCAACTGAAATAACGTAATTGAGCCCTAATCTATGGATTTCACATGACTGGGCAGGGGTGCAGACATGGGTGGGCATAGGCCCACCCACTGGGGAGCCAGGCCCAGCCAATCAGAATGAGTTTTCCCCACAGAGAGGCTTTATTACAGACTGAAAAAAGCTCACTAACAGGGATGTAAACATAATTTGAGATGTGTGTGAATTGAACATTTCTGGCATCTTATTTCAGCTCATGAAATAGGCACAAGTGGTTTTTCCATCCCTCGCAGTCTGAGAGTTGAGAACTGGTCGCGGTTTGCTGATGTCAACATTGTGAACAAAGTGCCCCATGGTGGAGGTGGGGTTATGGTATGGGCCCCATGGTGGAGGTGGGGTTATGGTATGGGCCCCATGGTGGAGGTGGGGTTATGGTATGGGCCCCATGGTGGAGGTGGGGTTATGGTATGGGCCCCATGGTGGAGGTGGGGTTATGGTATGGACAGGCATAAGCTAGACAAACACAATTGCCAACCTAGGCGAGACCCAAAAACGCACTCCCAGCAAAACTAGAATAAGCCCAGTAAGCAGAATTACATTGAAAAGACGTGTAAAATAAGTATTTTCCAGACGTTGAAGTTAGACTCAATTAAGGCTCCGAATGACATTTTCCGTACCTTTAAAACATATTTTTCAGGATGTTGAAATATGTTTTTCCCCCAGATGTTGAAATCAGGCTCATTTTTGGTTTTAAATGAAAAATCAATGCTGGTCCATACTAGACAAAATCTGAACCAAACAAAGACCTCTATGATTGGTTCAAACTTGGTCCAGACCAAAAATCTTTGTCCGTGGAGGTTGAAATCAAGACCGGTCCAGACCGCACCAAATCTGAACCAAACAGACAACTATGAAAAAACACAATGTCTGTGGATATGGAACTTAAGGCAGGTCCAGACTACACCAAAAAAAGACATTGGCGTCGGTCCCTGCTAACTGGGGTGTAGCCTATAGCGGAGCCTATAGCGTTGCCTGAAATGTAATTTTATGAATGCCTCTGTTGTAAGCCTACCACCTGTAAAACACCAACAACAAAGAGGTCTGGCCAGGACCAATAAAAGACGTCATCTCGTGCTTACTGGGGTGCAGCCGACCATGTCGGCCTCAATGGAACTTTATGAACGCCCATCCATGTGGTAGGCCACCATTTGGAAAACAGGACTAATCAACTTGGCTATTTAAGCTCTGAATATCAGCTACCCAACTTTATCAGGAGCTCTTCAGCCTATTTGTAATGTTTTTACACAACGGGAAATAGTATTTTCCATTTCGCCATGATCAGCTTGTCAAATTGAAGGATACAAACTTCAAACCACTGATCAATGAGGTGAAACTCCAAGACAACAGTTGTGATTGTCCATTACATATTGACCATTTTACTTTGATCAGTCCTGTTTTTAGGATAAGTTGTTTGTTAACATGACAGCGTATGTTTCATTTGACTGGGCACCATTTAGGTCCGGCTATCTGATCGGAGAAACCAGCACGAAGTGTCCATCTCATTACATTGTATCTCCAGCCTGGAGGCGACAGAAAAGGACACATACTATTTCTAACAAATCCTAAATCTGCTACATGATTTAGCAGCGTTACGTCTCCAACAATACTCTGGAGAGGAGCGCGGCAGCGTTACGTCTCCAACAATACTCTGGAGAGGAGCGCGGCGACGTGACGTCTCCAACAATACTCTGGAGAGGAGCGCGGCAGCGTTACGTCTAGAACAATATTCTGGAGAGGAGCGCGGCAGCGTTACGTCTCCAACAATACTCTGGAGAGGAGCGCGGCAGCGTTACGTCTCCAACAATACTCTGGAGAGGAGCGCGGCAGCGTTACGCCTCCAACAATACTCTGGAGGAGCGCGGCAGCGTTACGTCTCCAACAATACTCTGGAGAGGAGCGCGGCAGCGTTACGCCTCCAACAATACTCTGGAGGAGCGCGGCGGCGGTACGTCTCCAACAATACTCTGGAGAGGAGGGCTGGGAATGAACAAGCTAAATATTTAGCGTCCCTGCCTTTGACAAAGTGGCCATTATTTATCACAGGGCTGCATCAGCGCTCACCTAGAAAGCCCTTATACCACTGGGTGAGAGAAATGGTCATTGTTTTTGGGCAGAATTATTTCAAATCAAATTATAACAGCACATGGCCTAGATGTGAGGTGTTATGTGTTGTTGGAGGTGCATCTTGGTCAGTTCAGCTCAGAAAATGCCACCCTTGTCAATCTACCACCACAGACGGGGCCTAATGAGCTGGCTGGCCGGCCGTGGTGTCGAGATCCTGAGGCCCATTGTCGTGCCATTCATCCGCCGCCATCACCTCATGTTTTAGTATGATCCTGCACAGCCTCATGTGGCAAGGATCTGTTAACAAGCTGACAGCTGAAAACATCCCAGTTCTTCAGTGGCCAGTATTCTCAGACATGTCACCCTATGAGCATGTTTGGGATGCTCTGGATAGACGTGTACGACAGCGTGTTCCAGTTCCCGCCAATATCCAGAAACTTCGCACAGCCATTGAAGAGGAGTGGGACAACATTCTGAAGGCCACCATCAACAGCCTGATCAACTCTATGCGAAAGAGATGTGTCATGCTGCATGAGGTAAATGGTGGTCACACCAGATGCTGACTGGTTCTGATCCAGACCCACTACCTTTTTAAAACAAGGTAACTTACCAGATGCATGTCTGTATTCCCAGTCATGTGAAATCCATAGATTAGGGCCTTATGAATTTATTCCCTTATATGAACTGTAACTCAGTAAAATCTTTGAAATTGTTGCATTTATATTTTTGAAAAGCTAGTCTGGTAAAGAGCTGCTTTTGTCTTAAAGGGGCATTGTCCTATTTCTAAAACAGGCTTGAAGGCATAAGGTAGCGTACATGTTAGTATGGTTCTCCGTATGGTAATAATGACACTGCATTTAATTTGCAAAGTGGTTTCTTGCATTATATAATACAATTTCAGTTACCTATTTGGCCAATTATGTTAGATAATGTCAAGGGATTTGAGCTTTCAGACAAGTAAAACACCAGTCCTAAAATGGTTAATGTCAGTCAAGCCATGCATTAGCCATTTTAATTGATCACAGTAAGGTACTTAATTGTTACCCAGATATGATATTGAGATCAAAACGGCTGCCTTGCAACTTTAAATTGGGTACAGCCTCAGCGTTCAGAGAGATTTAAAGGAAAGTCTTCGCTAGGAAGACCTGAAATCTGCACACTGGAGAAAGACATGAGGGATTGTACACAGGTGTTCGGCGCATGCTCGATAGCTAATTAGCACAGGTGGTCGTCTCTAGTCTTCCATCTGTTTCTGGAAACAAGCCCTAACTCCGCAGAGATACCGCCGT
This sequence comes from Salmo trutta, assembly GCF_901001165.1. Lineage (NCBI taxonomy): Eukaryota > Metazoa > Chordata > Actinopteri > Salmoniformes > Salmonidae > Salmo > Salmo trutta. The sequence goes on from NW_021823237.1 coordinate 2,728,282, forward strand.
GCGGGAGCACTAACGTTATCAAGGTGTGTATCAACCTAACCTGTTCTTTATCGCTGATATGAAAGACAAGGGTTAGGGTTAACCCTAACGCGGAGATAGTGCTCCCGTTGATATGAAAGACAAGGTCCCTGTGCTCCAAAACCACCCCGCCTGTGAAGCATTTTAATGTTCAGACGGAGCATAAAACCCCTACAGGAGACGTCTTCCTTCGATGAGACAAAACCGCCTCCTAAAGTTTATTTTGTCCATCCCCACCAAATTGTATTGGTCACATACAAATATTTAGCAGATGTAACAGTTGAGCTAACTAAACTGAGACCTTATGTTAGCTCGTTGTATGCTACCTGTTCCGTGTCCCGGTAAGCCACCACCGCAGGAGTGACTCGGTCCCCGGCGTCATTGGCGACCACCTCCGCTCGGCCATCCTGCACAAAACACAACATTACTGTGAAAACCCTTCACCCTGCCTTCACCGCCCCGGCTTCACCACCCTGGCTTCACCGATAACAACATCTCAAACACCAAGCCAGTTATTTTATCGTTAGCTTGCTAGATGGCTAACACCGGTAGCCAACTCATTCACCATGCTAACATTGGCTAGCTACCGGTAACGTTGTCATGTTTAACCGGATCTTTGCGGACCTCCTAAATAAATCGCTTCATAACTGAAAAAAAAGAGACTAGTCCCACCACTAAAAACGTTAGTACAGGCAGCACAATACCTTAAAAATAGCTACACAGGCACATGTGTAGCCGAAATGTACTCCTATAGCCGCCATGCTTGTTGAGAAACTACTGCGAAGGTTAAAGTTCATTTGACTTTAAACCAATCAGAGTAACACGGTGCAGAAACTGACTCAATATTCAGCCAATCCGAGATGTTTCCTGAAACCAATCAGAAGAGGTCCTTGTGTCTGGCGTCAGCTGTTGTAGTCTGCATCCGGTACCGGAGAGTTGCTGCTGTTTCTTATTTTAACGTTTATTTAACTCGGCAACTCAGTTAACACATTCTTATGTACAATGACGGCCTCCAAAAGGCCTCCTGGGGGACTGGGATTAAAAATACATTAAATACAAATATAGGAATCCTGTCTAGTAGAGAGCCTCTATAGTTGGTTCTGTTGTGTAGTAGAGATCCTCTATAGCTGGTTATGTTGTGTAGTAGAGATCCTCTATAGCTGGTTATGTTGTGTAGTAGAGATCCTCTATAGCTGGTTCTGTTGTGTAGTAGAGATCCTCTATAGCTGGTTCTGTTGTGTAGTAGAGATCCTCTATAGCTGGTTCTGTTGTGTAGTAGAGATCCTCTATAGCTGGTTCTGTTGTGTAGTAGAGATCCTCTATAGCTGGTTCTGTTGTGTGGTAGAGATCCTCTATAGCTGGTTCTGTTGTGTAGTGGATATCCTCTATAGCTGGTTCTGTTGTGTATTAGAGATCCTCTATAGCTGGTTCTGTTGTGTAGTAGAGATCCTCTATAGCTGGTTCTGTTGGTTCTGTTGTGTAGTAGAGATCCTCTATAGTTGGTTCTGTTGGTTTTGTTGTGTAGTAGAGATCCTCTATAGCTGGTTCTGTTGTGTAGTAGATATCCTCTATAGTTGGTTCTGTTGTGTAGTAGAGATCCTCTATAGTTGGTTCCGTTGTGTAGTAGAGATCCTCTATAGCTGGTTCTGTTGTGTAGTAGAGATCCTCTATAGCTGGTTCTGTTGTGTAGTAGAGATCCTCTATAGTTGGTTGTGTAGTGGAGATCCTCTATAGCTGGTTCTGTTGTGTAGTAGAGAGCCTCTATAGTTGGTTGTGTAGTGGAGATCCTCTATAGCTGGTTCTGTTGTGTAGTAGAGAGCCTCTATAGTTGGTTCTGTTGTGTAGTAGAGATCCTCTATAGTTGGTTGTGTAGTAGAGATCCTCTATAGTTGGTTCTGTTGTGTAGTAGAGATCCTCTATAGTTGGTTCTGTTGTGTAGTAGAGATCCTCTATAGTTGGTTATACAGTTGAAGTCAGAAGTTTACATACACTTTGGTTGAAGTCATTAACTCGTTTTTCAACCACTCCACAAATGTCTTGTTCACAAACTATAGTTTTGGCAAGTCGGTTAGGACATCTACTTTGTTCATGACACAAGTCATTTTTCCAACAATTGTTTAGACCTGCAGGTCACCTTCTTGGTTCTCGAAGACCAGAGGATTCAGTGGAATTACAACATGTTGCTGTAGATGTACTACAATAACTTACTGTTTATAAATAACAGCAATTTGCTGTATTTTTAGAGTACATGTACACCTTCCTGATTACAATATATTGTGCATCTATTTTACAGTAATTACTTGTATGTACGAAATTTACAGGATTTACATGGCAACTCGAATTGCCGATTATTTCACTTATAATTCACTGTATCACTATTCCAGTGGGTCAGAAGTTGACTGTGCCTTTAAACGGCTTGGAAAATTCCAGAAAATGATGTCATGGCTTTAGAAGCTTCTGATAGGAAAATGGACATAATTTGAGTCAATTGGAGGTGTACCTGTGGACGCATTTCAAGGCCTACCTTCAAACTCAGTGCCTCTTTGCTTGACATCATGGGAAAATCAAAAGAAATCAGCCAATACCTCAGAAAAAAAATGTAGACCTCCACAAGTCTGGTTCATCCTTGGTAGTAATTTCCAAATGCCTGAAGGTACCACGTTCATCTGTACAAACAATAATACGCAAGTATAAACACCATGGGACCACGCAGCCGTCATACCGCTCAGGAAGGAGACGCGTTCTGTCTCCTAGAGATGAATGTACTTTGGTGCGAAAAGTGCAAATCAATCCCAGAACAACAGCAAATGACCTTGTAAAGATGCTGGAGGAAGCGTTTGCGAAGATGCTGGAGGAAACAGGTACAAAAGTATCTATATCCACAGTAAAACGAGTCCTATATCGACATAACCTGAAAGGCCGCTCAGCAAGGAAGAAGCCACTGCTGCAAACTGCACATGGGGACAAAGATTGTACTTTTTTGAGAAATGTCCTCAGGTCTGATGAAACAAAAATAGAACTGTTTGGCCATAATGACCATAGTTATGTTTGGAGGAAAAAGGGGGAGGCTTGCAAGCCGAAGAACACCATCCCAACCGTGAAGCACGGGGGTGGCAGCATCATGTTGTGGGGGTGCTTTGCTGCAGGAGGGACTGCTGCACTTCACAAAATAGATGGCCTCATGAGAAAGGAAAATTATGTGGATATATTGCAGCAACATCTCAATACATCAGTCAGGAAGTTAAAGCTTGGTCACAAATGGGTCTTCCAAATGGACAATGACCCCAAGCATACTTCCAAAGTTGTGGCAAAATGGCAGGACATCAAAGTCAAGGTATTGGAGTGGCCATCACAAATCCCTGACCTCAATCTTATAGAAAATTTGTGGGCAGAATTGAAAAAGTGTGTGCGAGCAAAGAGGCCAACAAACCTGACTCAGTTACACCAGCTCTGTCAGGAGGAATGGGCCAAAATTCACCCAACTGATTGTGGGAAGCTTGTGGAAGGCTACCCAAAACGTTTGTCCCAAGTTGAACAATTTAAAGGCAACGCTACCAAATACTAATTGAGTGTATGTAAGCTTCTGACCCACTGGTAATGTGATGAAAGAAATTAAAGCTGAAATAAATAATTCTCTCTACTATTACTCTGACATTTCACATTCTTAAAATAAAGTGGTGATCCTAACTGACCTAAGACAGCGAATTTTTACTCTGATTAAATGTCAGGAATTGTGAAAAACTGAGTTTAAATGTATTTGGCTAAGGTGTATGTTAACTTCCGACTCCAACTGTGTGTAAATGTGATGTTTCCATTTTTTTGTTTTTTAAACACTTTCCAAAAATTCAAAAAGACAGTTTTGCTTTGTTATTCTGGGGTATTGTGTGTAGATTGAGGGGGGAAAAAACAATTGTGTTAATTTTAGAATAAGGCTGTAACGTCACAAAATGTGGAAAAAGTCAAGGGGTCTGAATACTTGTATAATGCACTGTAGGTGCACTGCACTCCTATATGATTAATTTAGAGTTATTAATTAATCATTCACAATTTGACAAGCACTCGATTTTCCCAGCGGCATCCCCTTTGTGTGGCCGTAATGCAACCTAAAGAATTCCATGTCTTTTGTGGCCGTTGTGCCCTTGGGCTAGATATAATAATTATAGTTCCCTTCTCCCTGAGTGCTGCGTGCTCCAAAGCACTCCTCACTCACATGGCTCTCCATCACTCGACTGGTTCTTTCTCACAGGCTACTAGTGAAAACAGACAGATTGGGGACGCAACTGTATGCGTCCTGATCCAATTCCAAGGTGCATATTGAAGATATTGAAAACTGTCCACATTTACTTTTCATCAGCCAACAAGATGAGTAGGCCTAACAAACAGCAAAAGCACTAGCCTGTCAATCTACTATCCCCCATAGTACAAAAGTTGACCTATTATACTCTGAGTGAGAAATACAATTACAAAACATAGTCTGGGACAGTTGTGGGATGTGATAGATCCCACATTAATACAACCAGTAGCATCAAAAAACCGTTTTGAAGCAATGAGGCTGACACAACAGATCAGAACGTTCAGCTTAAAATGTTAATAAACTGTTTGTCACAACATCCACAGAAGGGGGCGCCTCTCCTCGGTCGAGCGGCGCTCGGCGGTCGTCGTCGCCGGCCTACTAGCTGCCACCGATCTGTGTTTCAGTGTCTATTAGTTATGTCTGTTTTTGTTTGCACCTGTTTTGTGTTTGTCATTAGTGGGGGGGTTATTTAGTCTGTCTGTGTTTAGCTAGGATTTGTGCGGGATTGTTCGTTGTTACGTGTGGTGTTACGTTGATTGTCTAGGCATTAGGGTTGTCGGGCTGTGCCCCGTCTGCCTTTTGTGCGGAGCTTCTTTTATTCATTCTTTCTGACTGTTATGCTCCCAGCTGTATATGAATCTTGGACTTATTAAATTAAGTTTGTTCTCACGGACCTCCGTCTCCTGCGCTTGACTCACTCCTTAAACTGTTCATTCCGCTCGTGACACTGTTAGATTATTTATTCACATTATCAGCGAAGCAATGCACACCCGGCAGGAGGCTAGAAGTTCTATTAGCTGAAAAACACCATGATCAAAAGTGACCGCAAATGGGATTATGCAGGTAATGCTTTTATTATAAAGGTGCATTTTTATGGTGAAAATGATCTTCCTCAAACTGGAAACTCACACACTGTTTATGTGTACCAGTTAGGCTCTTGTAAAGCGAATTAATCTGCTTAATTTTAGGAATTTATTTGGCCACTTTAGTTGTGATACAACCCTTATCAAAACATATAGGCCTATGAGCTAGGCTACATGAGGTGTGATTTGAAAAAGTTGCAAAAAAAGGCATTGTTTCTTGAGTATCACATAACTCTTGGCGTACAGATAAGAGCCGTTTGGGTGTGACCGCAGCATGTGAGACATCCCATGGTTTTACTAACTGCAGGAAGTCAGCTGTATGGAAACTTGCAGAATGGATCATATTATAGTGTGAACTGTGACGAACGCAGTTATATGGTGCTATCTTATATCTGCATAGACTAACCAATCGCCTTGTACACATTATGTTCCGCCCTTGTTTCCACCCAACTGCTAAACTGCCACGAAAACAGAGGTTGTACTGCCTATAAAAGCAGAGAGCCAACTCTGTTTGTTGGGCTTTCAACTCAACTGTTGAAAGCCCATTTTGGCAAATCTTATAAAGTTGCTGTTTGAAGAAATCTACATTCTCTTTTCTTTTGGTTGAATTTCCACCACAGTCTCAAATATGAACACTGCCCATATCCACTCGTGCAGAGAAAAGATGTAGCTCGGTTTTGGTAACCTTTCCAAAGCCTTGCACTTCCTTTGTCTGACTTTTGTTTCTCACTATCTGTGAATGTTTGAGTGCTGAGAACACTTGTTCCTCTTGGTCTCCCTACATTTGGATGAACGGAGAGCATAGAAAGGATTGCAGGTGATCTCTGCTTCCATCAACATAAAAGTAGCAACGTCCAGGAAACTGGGGAGTTCTTGACTGTTGTTCAAGGTTTAGGTAACTTGTCTGTTCTACTGAGAAACTGCCCAGTCAGGGAGTTTTTAACTAGCTTCTGATTCTCTTCAGTCATTTAATATCTGAAGACCTTTAACATGAGCTACAGCATCCTGACAGGCATTCCAAAAATCTGAAAGTCTGAGTCCTACAGCGTCCTTAGGTTGATGTTTGCAAGCTTTTCTCTAAATCCCCTCTGTATGACAAATGGCTGGCCATATCTATGGTTGAGTTTGTTCCCCGCATCTTTGTAGGCCTCGTCATCATTTCTGTAGAAAGTACCATCCAGGGTCTTACGAGCCGGGCCGAAGCTTTCCACTCAAATAATTGAATCCCCATTGAATACAAATGGCTCTGGCATTGGAAGTCAGGGCTATGCTATCTTGGAAGGCTTGAGCCAGAGAAGTCCCCATGAGGTGATGATGCTGGGGCATTGTAAGGTTGTTGGGTAGTAGTTGGAGATGTATGTTGTTCTTCAGTAATGTTGTCGGCAGTTTGGAAGCTAGTTTCCCATACTACCTCCTGGTTGTAGGCCTCCAAAACCTGGCCCGAGCTGCCCTTACGTCTCTTTGTCTGTAATCGTTACAACTCACATTTCTGAGCTTCAAGATCCTTCCTTTGTTTCCTTTTTGTTTCTTTTCCTCCAGCAACACTTCCTCCTAAACTTCCTGGCAGCTCCGCTGCTGCGTCTGCACGTTTGGCTGCCATATATAAGGCTATGGAGTGATGGCTGGACTGAACTCTGGGCTTGTGATTCATTTGTGAGACAGTAGATCCGTAAATGGAGCAAGCGTAGTCGGATCAAGTAAATCTGCTGTAACTGCCTCACATGGGTCAACAAGACGCCTTAACTCAGTTGACGGTGTGATCTCGAATTTCAAGATAGACGATCATGACATCCTCCTTTTCCTTTCTCCAATGTGTGGATCAGAAATGCCAGCTGGCGCGCTAACGTCTGACTTTAGCTGCTCTCTTACTTTGCGGGCTTGGATCTTCCATTGGTCATACATGGAGATGAGTCTTTTTATTCATTTTTCTGTGCCTCTTCTCTTTGCAATGCATTTTGTATGTCGGGATCTTTGGTCGGACAGAGATTTGAAGGCCTTGAGGTTCCTCGTAGACATCTTGAAGTTGATCTTGGTCATTTACGGCTTGAATTTGTTCCTCTAGGCGATGTCTCTCTGTAGTCTCCATTTAATTTCCTTAAGCTCTTGAATTTCGTGTTGAAAACATTTAATCTGCTTCTCTAACTCTCCTAAAATTGAAGGAGAGGTGACTGACTGCCATTTTAAATTTAATTTACAATGAACTTGTGATAGAATAATTTGTATGTTTAAGATAATGACTAAAGTATTCCACCCTGAAACCATATAATTGTATGAAATGTGTTAAGAGTCATAATTCAATAATGTGTGTGACTAGGCCATTGTTTTACTATTTCGCAATATGAGCTGGGTATAGTTTGCAACATTCAAGGACAACTGAACTGTCGACTTGTGATAACGTTGAAACTAATAACTGGAAAGAGGCCTCCCCACCCTAGGGAGGAGAAAAACTGTTAGAAACGGCTTGCAGAAGATGATGAAACGTGTTGCAGAAGGGTGATAAACAATGTATGTGAACTGTGGAAAAATACAGCCCACCTAAAGAGAGGTGGAGTTTCTACTGGTGTGTGTGTGTGTGTGTGTGTGTGTGTGTGTGTGTGTACGACCCTGCCTCACAGAGTACGACCCTGCCTCACACAGGAAGCGGCGCAGGTCCTAATCCAGGAACTTGTCATCTCCCGTCTGGATTACTGCAACTCACTGTTGGCGGGGCTCCCTGCTTGTGCCATTAAACCCCTACAACTCATCCAGAACGCCGCAGCCCGTCTGGTGTTCAACCTTCCCAAGTTCTCTCACGTCACCCCGCTCCTCCGCACACTCCACTGGCTTCCAGTTGAAGCTCGCATGCGCTACAAGACCATGGTGCTTGCCTACGGAGCTGTGAGGGGAACGGCACCTCCGTACCTTCAGGCTCTGATCAGTCCCTACACCCAAAGAAGGGCACTGCGTTCATCCACCTCTGGCCTGCTTGCCTCCCTACCTCTGCGGAAGCACAGTTCCCGCTCTGTTCAGTCAAAACTGTTCGCTGCTCTGGCACCCCAATGGTGGAACAAGCTCCCTCCCTCACACCTGAAACCCCACCTCTTTAAGGAATACCTGGGATAGGATAAAGTACATTTACATTTAAGTCATTTAGCAGACGCTCTTATCCAGAGCGACTTACAAATTGGTGCATTCACCTTATGATATCCAGTGGAACAACCACTTTACAATAGTGCATCTAAATCTTTTGAGGGGGGGGGGGTTAGAAGGATTACTTTATCCTATCCCAGGTATTCCTTAAAGAGGTGGGGTTTCAGGTGTCTCCGGAAGGTGGTGATTGACTCCGCTGTCCTGGCGTCGTGAGGGAGTTTGTTCCACCATTGGGGTGCCAGAGCAGCGAACAGTTTTGACTGGGCTGAGCGGGAACTGTGCTTCCTCAGAGGTAGGGAGGCGAGCAGGCCAGAGGTGGATGAACGCAGTGCCCTTGTTTGGGTGTAGGGCCTGATCAGAGCCTGAAGGTACGGAGGTGCCGTTCCCCTCACAGCTCCGTAGGCAAGCACCATGGACTTGTAGCGCATGCGAGCTTCAACTGGAAGCCAGTGGAGAGAGCGGAGGAGCGGGGTGACGTGAGAGAACTTGGGAAGGTTGAACACCAGACGGGCTGTGGCGTTCTGGATGAGTTGTAGGGGTTTAATGGCACAGGCAGGGAGCCCAGCCAACAGCGAGTTGCAGTAATCCAGACGGGAGATGACAAGTGCCTGGACTAGGACCTGCGCCGCTTCCTGTGTGAGGCAGGGTCATACGCTGCGAATGTTGTAGAGCATGAACCTACAGGATCGGGTCACCGCCTTGATGTTAGTGGAGAACGACAGGGTGTTGTCCAGGGTCACGCCAAGGTTCTTAGCACTCTGGGAGGAGGACACAAGGGAGTTGTCAACCGTGATGGTGAGATCATGGAACGGGCAGTCCTTCCCCGGGAGGAAGAGCAGCTCCATCTTGCCGAGGTTCAGCTTGAGGTGGTGAGCCGTCATCCACACTGATATGTCTGCCAGACATGCAGAGATGCGATTCGCCACCTGGTTATCAGAAGGGGGAAAGGAGAAGATTAATTGTGTGTCGTCTGCGTAGCAATGATAGGAGAGACCATGTGAGGATATGACCGAGCCAAGTGACTTGGTGTATAGTGAGAATAGGAGAGGGCCTAGAACAAAGCCCTGGGGGACACCAGTGGTGAGAGCACGTGGTGCGGAGACAGATTCTCGCCACGCCACCTCGTAGGAGCGACCTGTCAGGTAGGACGCAATCCAAGCGTGGGCCGCGCCGGAGATGCCCAGCTCGGAGAGGGTGGAGAGGAGGATCTGATGGTTCACAGTATCAAAGGCAGCAGATAGGTCTAGAAGGATGAGAGCAGAGGAGAGAGAGTTAGCTTTAGCAGTGCGGAGAGCCTCCGTGACACAGAGAAGAGCAGTCTCAGTTGAATGCCCAGTCTTGAAACCTGACTGATTAGGATCAAGAAGGTCATTCTGAGAGAGATAGCAGGAGAGCTGGCCAAGGACGGCACGTTCAAGAGTTTTGGAGAGAAAAGAAAGAAGGGATACTGGTCTGTAGTTGTTGATATCGGAGGGATCGAGTGTAGGTTTTTTCAGAAGGGGTGCAACTCTCGCTCTCTTGAAGACCGAAGGGACGTAGCCAGCGGTCAAGGATGAGTTGATGAGCGAGGTGAGGTAGGGGAGAAGGTCTCCGGAAATGGTCTGGAGAAGAGAGGAGGGGATAGGGTCAAGTGGGCAGGTTGTTGGGCGGCCGGCCGTCACGAGACGCGAGATTTCATCTGGAGAGAGAGGGGAGAAAGAGGTCAAAGCACAGGGTAGGGCAGTGTGAGCAGGACGAGCGGTGTCGTTTGGCTTAGCAAACGAGGATCGGATGTCATCAGCCTTCTTTTCAAAATGGTTGACGAAGTCATCCGCAGAGAGAGAGGAGGGGGGGGGGGAGGGGGGAGGAGGATTCAGGAGGGAGGAGAAGGTAGCAAAGAGCTTCCTAGGGTTAGAGGCAGATGCTTGGAATTTAGAGTGGTAGAAAGTGGCTTTAGCAGCAGAGACAGAAGAGGAAAATGTAGAGAGGAGGGCGTGAAAGGATGCCAGGTCCGCAGGGAGGCGAGTTTTCCTCCATTTCCGCTCGGCTGCCCGGAGCCCTGTTCCTTCTAACCCTCCCCCCAAAAAAATATATAGATGTACTATTGTAAAGTGGTTGTTCCACTGGATATCATAAGGTGATTGCACCAATTTGTAAGTCGCTCTGGATAAGAGCGTCTGCTAAATGACGTAAATGTAAAATGTGTGTGTGTGTGTGTGCTATATAAAGATTGTTCTCATTTTGAAGTCAGAGCGCTCTCTGAATAAAGGACTGATCTATTGCAGAATCTGAGACTTTGTCTAATTATTTATTAACCGGAGATTTACGACCTCTGGGGAAATAGACAAAGCTTGAGTGATAGTTGAGTTCAACCACTGAGATTAGCAAAAGTCTCGGGACAACTTGGGAGAAAGACACATTAGCACATATGCCAATTGAAATATCCAAATATCAATATAACGCTGTATCAACATAGCTGAATTCACTCTACTATACAGTATATGGGTATCAAATCCTTACAAACATGCTTGAATCAACCGTAAATCAATCGGACAACAATATACAGCCGTCCTTAATACTTTTAGACGATGGGAAAGTACCTTTTAGTTATGTCCATAGGTGTTTTAATGTCACATGCACAAGTACAGTGAAATGCCTTTCTTGCAAACTCAAAACCCAACAATGGAGTAAGAAATCTGAAACACATAGTAAGCATACTATAATATTTAAAAAGTCGGTTCCAATTAGAGGTCAACCGATTAATCGGAATGGCCGATTAATTAGGGCCGATTTCAAGTTTTCATAACAATCGGTAAACTGTATTTTTGGACACCGATTTGCCTAATATATATATATATAAATTTTTTTTTTTACACCTTTATTTAACTAGGCAAGTCAGATTAAGAACACATTCTTATTTTCAATGACGGCCTAGGAATGGGGGTCCAATATTGAAACACAGTAAATACCTTGTTCTCTTTCCAGATAGGTGCTGAGTTTGATGTTGTTGATTGGACGCTTCAACAACCTTAACAAAAAAGTTATTTTTCTTTTTTCTCTCTCCCGTTTCCCATATGCCTTTTGCTGGTAAAAACAGAGAAGGAAACAAAAAAACTGCAGTCAAAATAAAAAAAAAGTCACACTAAACTGTCAAATATACAGTGAGGATTGAAAGCTTATAAAATAAAAGTCAAATATAGAGCACAGTGTGATACACTCGTTTCAAGGGGTTTGTTTACAAGTAGTACAGAGTTAGGTAGGAGAATGTAGGTAGGGAGAATGTAGGTAGGGGAATGTAGGTAGGAGAATGTAGGTAGGGAGAATGTAGGTAGGGGAATGTAGGTAGGAGAATGTAGGTAGGGAGAATGTAGGTAGGGAGAATGTAGGTAGGGGAATGTAGGTAGGGGAATGTAGGCAGGAGAATGTAGGCAGGAGAATGTAGGCAGGAGAATGTAGGCAGGAGAATGTAGGCAGGAGAAGGTAGGCAGGCGAATGTAGGTAGGAGAATGTAGGCAGGGGAATGTAGGCAGGGGAATGTAGGCAGGAGAATGTAGGCAGGAGAATGTAGGCAGGAGAATGTAGGTAGGAGAATGTAGGCAAGGGAATGTAGGTAGGAGAAGGTAGGCAGGAGAAGGTAGGCAGGAGAAGGTAGGCAGGAGAAGGTAGGCAGGAGAAGGTAGGCAGGAGAATGTAGGCAGGAGAATGTAGGCAGGAGAAGGTAGGTAGGAGAATGTAGGTGTATGTTTGTATTTTCTATATCTATGTAGAGCTAATGGAAACCGTGATTGACCACACACTCCAGCACGGTAGGTGGCGACATGCACCTAAAAGCAGCATTCAGCAGTAGAGACAATAACAAAGGTCCTCCCCACCCCTGGGTCGGTAAAAAGCTGAGGGATGGGGCTGGAGTAATGGAAGCACTATGTAATTCAGAGGCATAGCGAGGAGTAATATTGTCTTGTGTATTTCACCTAAATAGTTTCATTAGTTAGAGTTATTTTTCCATATCCGTAGAGTGTGAGTATCGATTGCTCTGTGGTGTATTGCTCTCGCCTGGCTGCAGTACCTTCAAGTCAGCAGCGGGAGTTTTCCCTCAGTCTGTTTTCAGGTATGTGTTCACCGGTGGCCGAATGTACATATGGTATAAACGTTTACAAGTAAAACTTCATGTACTTTTGATAGTGTATTCAAACACCGTGTTGCTAGCGAACCTTTTTGATGGAAATATTATTCAGCTGAAAGAGTTTTCTACCGAGTGGTGCAGTGTTAGGGTTAGGCTAGCTAGCTACAGTACATTAGGGCTAGCTAGCTACAGTACATTAGGGCTAGCTAGCTACAGTACATTAGGGTTAGGGCTAGCTAGCTACAGTACATTAGGGTTAGGCTAGCTAGCTACAGTACATTAGGGGTAGGGCTAGCTAGCTACAGTACATTAGGGTTAGGCTAGCTAGCTACAGTACATTAGGGTTAGGCTAGCTAGCTACAGTACATTAGGGTCAGGGTTAGGGCTAGCTAGCTACAGTACATTAGGGTTAGGCTAGCTAGCTACAGTACATTAGGGTTAGGGCTAGCTAGCTACAGTACATTAGGGTTAGGCTAGCTAGCTACAGTACATTAGGGGTAGGGCTAGCTAGCTACAGTACATTAGGGGTAGGGCTAGCTAGCTACAGTACATTAGGGTCAGGGCTAGCTAGCTACAGTACATTAGGATTAGCTAGCTACAGTACATTAGGGTTAGGGCTAGCTAGCTACAGTACATTAGGGTCAGGGTTAGGCTAGCTAGCTACAGTACATTAGGGTTAGGGCTAGCTAGCTACAGTACGTTAGGGTTAGCTAGCTACAGTACATTAGGGTTAGCTAGCTACAGTACATTAGGTTTAGGGCTAGCTAGCTACAGTACATTAGGGTTAGGGTTAGCTAGCTACAGTACATTAGGTTTAGGGCTAGCTAGCTACAGTACATTAGGGTTAGGGCTAGCTAGCTACAGTACGTTAGGGTTAGCTAGCTACAGTACATTAGGGTTAGGGCTAGCTAGCTACAGTACATTAGGGTTAGGGCTAGCTAGCTACAGTACATTAGGGTTAGGGTTAGCTAGCTACAGTACATTGGGGTTAGGGTTAGCTAGCTACAGTACATTAGAGAAGCATTTACTGAGCTTAACTGACCAAGACGCACTTCCAAATGCCCGAAACCAGTGACAGTTTCTTTCAACCAGTGGCACATTGGCTTTTTAGGTGAGCGTTGATACCGCTTTGTGATAATAATGTCCACTCCTCTCCAGAGTATTGTTGGAGACGTCACGCCGCCGCGCTCCTCTCCAGAGTATTGCTGGAGACGTACCGCCGCCGCGCTCCTCTCCAGAGTATTGTTGGAGACGTACCGCCGCCGCGCTCCTCTCCAGAGTATTGTTGGAGACGTAACGCCGCCGCGCTCCTCTCCAGAGTATTGTTGGAACGCTGCCGCGCTCCTCTCCAGAGTATTGTTGGAGACGTAACGCCGCTGCGCTCCTCTCCAGAGTATTGTTGGAACGCTGCCGCGCTCCTCTCCAGAGTATTGTTGGAGACGTAACGCCGCGGCGCTCCTCTCCAGAGTATTGTTGGAGACGTCACGCCGCCGCGCTCCTCACGTCACGCTGCCGCGCTCCTCGCCAGAGTATTGCTGGAGACGTAACGCTGCTAAATCATGTAGCAGATTTAGGATTTGTTAGAAATAGTATGTGTCCTTTTCTGTCGCCTCCAGGCTGGAGATGCAATGTAATGAGATGGACACTTCATGCTGGTTTCTCCGATCAGATAGCCGGACCTAAATGGTGCCCAGTCAAATGAAACATACGCTGTCATGTTAACAAACAACTTATCCTAAAAACAGGACTGATCAAAGTAAAATGGTCAATATGTAATGGACAATCACAACTGTTGTCTTGGAGTTTCACCTCATTGATCAGTGGTTTCAAGTTTGTATCCTTCAATTTGACAAGCTGATCATGGCGAAATGGAAAATACTATTTCCCGTTGTGTAAAAACATTACAAATAGGCTGAAGAGCTCCTGATAAAGTTGGGTAGCTGATATTCAGAGCTTAAATAGCCAAGTTGATTAGTCCTGTTTTCCAAATGGTGGCCTACCACATGGATGGGCGTTCATAAAGTTCCATTGAGGCCGACATGGTCGGCTGCACCCCAGTAAGCACGAGATAACGTCTTTTATTGGTCCTGGCCAGACCTCGTTGTTGTTGGTGTTTTACAGGTGGTAGGCTTACAACAGAGGCATTCATAAAATTACATTTCAGGCAACACTATAGGCTCCACTATAGGCTACGCTATAGGCTACGCTATAGGCTCCACTATAGGCTCCGCTATAGGCTACACCCCAGTAAGCAAGGACAGATGCCTGTGTTTGGTTCAGGTCATTTCAGGCTCCGCTATAGGCTCCGCTATAGGCTCCACTATAGGCTACGCTATAGGCTCCGCTATAGGCTCCGCTATAGGCTCCACCTCAGTTAGCAGGGACAGATGCCTGTGTTTGGTTCAGGTCATTTCAGGCTCCGCTATAGGCTCCATTTCAGGCTACACTATAGGCTACGCTATAGGCTACACCCCAGTAAGCAAGGACAGTTTGGTTCAGTTCATTTCAGGCTACGCTATAGGCTCCGCTATAGGCTCCACTATAGGCTACGCTATAGGCTACGCTATAGGCTCCGCTATAGGCTACGTTATAGGCTACGCTATAGGCTACGCTATAATAGGCTCCGCTATAGGCTACACCCCAGTAAGCAAGGACAGATGCCTGTGTTTGGTTCAGGTCATTTCAGGCTCCGCTATAGGCTCCGCTATAGGCTCCGCTATAGGCTCCACTATAGGCTCCACCTCAGTTAGCAGGGACAGATGCCTGTGCTTGGTTCAGGTCTGGATCATCCCTGATTTGGCACAAACAGACGTTAAAAATATTTAATTCATAGACTTTCTTTCAGAACTGAAAATCAACCTGATTTCAACTGTCACGGTTGTCGTTGGAAAAGGAGGACCAAAATACAGCAGGATTGTGGATGCTCATGTTGACGTTTTATTTACTCCAAATATGAACACCAAAATAACAAACAACGAACTCACGATCAACACAACAGTCTTGTAAGGCTTACTCACGCTAAACAAGAAACAGGCAAAACAAGAAACAATCTCCCACAAATTACAAACACTCCCTAATATATAGGACTCTCAATCAAAGGCAAATAGACAACACCTGCCTTCAATTGAGAGTCCCCACCCCAATTAACCAAACATAGAACCAGACTCACCAGACCAAACATAGGAATACAAAAACAGTGCCCAAAAACCCCGGAATAAACAAATCAAATGCCCCACTAAACAAAACACCACCCCGAACCACATAAAACAAATACCCTCTGCCACGTCCTGACCAAACTACAATAACAATTAACCCTTATACTGGTCAGGACGTGACATCAACATCCGGAAAAGACTCCTTTTCAATGTCCTGTAAATTATGTCTTCACCTTTCATTCAGAGCCTAAACTTTAACGTCTGGAAAATATGTATTTTCTGTCATTTCAATGTCATTTGGTTCCTGGGACTATTCTAGTTTTGCAGTGAGCACATTTGGTTGGCAGTTAAGTCTCTCCTAGGTTGGCAGAACGGCATAGAACGGCCCTGATTGGATTGCATGTATTTCATCCACTCCAGTTATGGACACTGAACAAAAATATACATGCTACATGGAATGTTTTGGTCCCATGTTTCACGAGCTGAAATAAAATATCCCAACTTTTATCTATTTGCAAAAAAAACGTATGTTTCTAATTTTGTGCAGAAATGTGTTTACATCTCTGTTTGTGAGCATTTCTCCTTTGCCAAGATAATCCATCCATCTGACAGGTGTGGCATATCAAGAAGCATTATCCTAACACAGGTGCACCTTGTGCTGGGGACAATAAAATGCCACTTTAACATTTGCAGATGTCTCAAGTGACGAGATCCTGAGGCCCATTGTTGTGCCATTCATCTGCCGCCATCTCCTCATGTTTCAGCATGATAACACACAGCCTCATATCGCAAGGATCTGTAAACAATTCCTGGAAGCTGAATGTCCCAGTTCTTCCATGGCCTGCATACTCACCGGACATGTCACCCTTTCAACAAATCAAATGTAATCTGTCACATGCGCCGAATACAACAGGTGTAGACCTTACTGTGAAATGCTTACTTACAGGCCCTTAACCAACAATGCAGTTAAGAGTGTTAAAGTATTTACTAAATAAACTGAAGTAAACAAAGAAATGAAAATAGAAAAATAACAAATAATTAAAGAGCATCAGTAAAATAACAGTAGCAAGGCTTTATACAGTGGGAACAGAGTCAATGTGGAGGCTATATACAGGGGGTACCGGTACAGAGTCAATGTGGAGGCTATATACAGGGGGTACCGGTACAGAGTCAATGTGGAGGCTATATACAGGGGGTACCGGTACAGAGTCAATGTGGAGGCTATATACAGGGGGTACCAGTACAGAGTCAATGTGGAGGCTATATACAGGGGGGTACCGGTACAGAGTCAATGTGAGGCTATATACAGGGGGTACCGGTACAGAGTCATGTGGAGGCTATATACAGGGGGTACCGGTACAGAGTCAATGTGGAGGCTATATACAGGGGGTACCGGTACAGAGTCAATGTGGAGGCTATATACAGGGGGAACAGAGTCAATGTGGAGGCTATATACAGGGGGGTACCGGTACAGAGTCAATGTGGAGGCTATATACAGGGGGTACCGGTACAGAGTCAATGTGGAGGCTATATACAGGGGGTACCGGTACAGAGTCAATGTGGAGGCTATATACAGGGTATTACGGTACAGAGTCAATGTGGAGGCTATATACAGGGGGTACCGGTACAGAGTCAATATGGAGGCTATATACAGGGGGTACCGGTACAGAGTCAATGTGGAGGCTATATACAGGGGGTACCGGTACAGAGTCAATGTGGAGGCTATATACAGGGGGTACCGGTACAGAGTCAATGTGGAGGCTATATACAGGGGGTACCGGTACAGAGTCAATGTGGAGGCTATATACAGGGGGAACAGAGTCAATGTGGAGGCTATATACAGGGGGTACCGGTACAGAGTCAATGTGGAGGCTATATACAGGGGTACAGGTACAGAGTCAATGTGGAGGCTATATACAGGGGGTACCGGTACAGAGTCAATGTGGAGGCTATATACAGGGGGTACCGGTACAGAGTCAATGTGGAGGCTATATACAGGGGGTACCGGTACAGAGTCAATGTGGAGGCTATATACAGGGGGTACCGGTACAGAGTCAATGGGCAGGGGCACAGGCTAGTCAGGCTAATTGAGGTAATTTGTACATGTAGGTAGAGTTAGTGACTATGCATAGATAATAAACAGAGTAACAGCAGCATAAAATGGGGGTGGGGGGGATCAATGTGAATAGTCTGGGTAGCCATTTGATTAGCTGTTCAGGAGTCTTATGGCTTGGGGGTAGAAGCTGTTAAGAAGTCTTTTGGACCTAGACTTGGCGCTCCGGTACCACTTGCTGTGTGGTAGCAGAGAACAGTCGATGACTAGGGTGGCTGGAGTCTGGCTATTTTTAGGGCCTTCCTCTGACACCGCCTGGTATAGAGGTCCTGGATGTCTGGAAGCTTGGCCCCAGTGATGTATGCTTCAGTGTTGCTTGCCTCAAAGCGAGAATAGAAGTCATTTAGCTCGTCTGGTAGGCTTGAAAGCGGTGGGCGAGGGAGAGCTTTGTATGCATCTCTGTGTGTGGAGTAAAGGTGGTCTAGAGGTTTTTTTTCTCCTCTGGTTGCATATGTGACATGCTGATAGAAATGAGGTAAAACTGATTTAAATTTGCCTGCATTAAAGTCCCCGGCCAGTAAGGGCGCCGCTTCTGGAGGAGCATTTTCTTGTTTGCTTATGGCCTTAGAGTTGGTTGAGTGGGGTCTTATGGCCTTGTAGAGTTGGTTGAGTGGAGTCTTATGGCCTTGTAGAGTTGGTTGAGTGGGGTCTTATGGCCTTGTAGAGTTGGTTGAGTGGGGTCTTATGGCCTTGTAGAGTTGGTTGAGTGGGGTCTTATGGCCTTGTAGAGCTGGTTGAGTGGGGTCTTATGGCCTTGTAGAGCTGGTTGAGTGGGGTCTTATGGCCTTGTAGAGCTGGTTGAGTGGGGTCTTATGGCCTTGTAGAGTTGGTTGAGTGGGGTCTTATGGCCTTGTAGAGCTGGTTGAGTGGGGTCTTATGGCCTTGTAGAGTTGGTTGAGTGGGGTCTTATGGCCTTGTAGAGCTGGTTGAGTGGGGTCTTATGGCCTTGTAGAGTTGGTTGAGTGGGGTCTTATGGCCTTGTAGAGCTGGTTGAGTGGGGTCTTATGGCCTTGTAGAGTTGGTTGAGTGGGGTCTTAGCGCCAGCATTGGTCTGTGGTGGTAAATAGACAGCTACGAAAAATATAGAAACTCTCTTGGTAGATAGTGTGGTCTACAGCTTATCATGAAATACTCTACCTCAGGCGAGCAAAACCTTGAGAGTTCCTTAATATTAGATTTCGTGCACCAGCTGTTGTTCACAAATATACAGACCGTCAACCCTTGTCTTACCAGAGGCAGCTGTTCTATCTTGCCGATGCAGCGTAAACCCAGCTGTATGTTATCCATGTCAGCCACGACTCGGTGAAACATAAGATATTACAGTTAATGTCCCGTTGGTAGGATAGTCTTGATCGGAGCTCATTACATTTATTATCCAATGATTGCACATTGGCTAATAGGACTGATGGTAGAGGTGGGTTACCCACTTGCTGTCGGATTCTTACAAGGCACCCCGACCTACGACCCCTATATATCTCTGTTACTACTTCATGCGAATGACGGGGATTTGGGCCTTGTCCGGTGTCTGAAGTAAATCTTTCAAGTCCGACTCGTTAAAGAAAAAAACTTTGTCCAGTACGAGGTGAGTAACCGCTGTCCTGATATCCAGAAGCTGTTTTCAGTCATAAGAGACGGTGGCAGGAACATTATGGACAAAGCAACTTACAAATAACACCAAAAACACACAACAGCACCATTGGTTAAGAGGCTGTTAAACAGCAGCCATCTCCTCCAGCACCATTGGTTAAGAGCCTGTTAAACAGCAGCCATCTCCTCCAGCACCATTGGTTAAGAGCCTGTAAAACGGCAGCCATCTTCTCCATCACCATTGGTTAAGAGCCTGTTAAACAGCAGCCATGTCCTCCAGCACCATTGGTTAAGAGCCTGTTAAACAGCAGCCATCTCCTACATTGTGATAAAACATGTTTGGGATGCTCTGGGGATTCTTGTCCTTTTTAAGCAGAACTGAAATGGTCTCCTGGGTAATAAGTGTTTAGGGCAGTTTCTAACTAGAAAGGATGTCATTGTACATTGAGCTGAGGATAGGGAATAGTTTAGAGGAGAACGCTTTATAAAACTCAACAGGGAAGCCATCAGGCCCAGGAGCTTTACCGGTCTGCATGGACTGGATTGCCAGAGTAGCTTCATCATCACTTAGAGGCATCCATGTTAGTTTATTCATCTGAATTGAGGCAGGGGATTTCCAGATTGTCTAGAAACGCAGGCATACGAGATTTGTCAGGAAGAGCCTCTGACGATTAAAGAGCAGAGTAGAATTGCTTAAATGTATGATTTTTGGGGGGGATTGGTAGATGTTAAATCGGCTATAACACATATTTCAGGTATGGTGCTGCTAGCAGCGGATTGTCGAAGCTGGTGAGATAACAACTTGCCAGCTTTCTCTCCGTGTTCACAAAATGTCTGCCTTCGACTTAAACAGAAGCTGTTGTCAGATTCCGATTGGTGTAGCAGTCTCTCTCTGTAGAGGTCAGGAGAGGTAGAAGAGGCATATCTGTTGTCCACATCTAGAATGAGTTCAGATGGCTCCCATAAGCCTTTAGTGCGATGTTTGTTGTCATACGCTGTGTATGAAATAATTTGTGTCCCTCAGATATGCTTTTAACGACTCCCACACAGTAGAGTGAGACACGTCAGGGGTGCAGTGGATCTGTAAAAAGACATGAATGTGAGTTGATATGTCTTTGTTTTTAAAGGCATTACAGGATAGTAGTAGAGTGGGTCAAGTCACCAGGCGCGTTGTGGCACAGTGGTGTCCGGAAAGCGGATATCTAGCTGGACACGGCTGTGGTCTGAGAGAACAATGCTGTGATATTAGTTACAAAAGGAAGAATTCTATTGTCCAGCAGGAACAAGTCAACCCTATATTATGAGCAGTGGACCAACATAACCCTAACTCAGTACAGATGATATAGGCCTCTAACCCTAACATAACCCCAATATAACCCTAACATAACCCCAATATAACCCTAACATAACCACAATATAACCCTAACTCAGTACAGATGATATAGGCCTCTAACCCTAACATAACCCCAATATAACCCCAATATAACCCTAACTCAGTACAGATGATATAGGGCTCTAACCCTAACATAACCCCAATATAACCCTAACATAACCCTAACTCAGTACAGATGATATAGGCCTCTAACCCTAACATAACCCTAACATAACCACAATATAACCCTAACTCAGTACAGATGATATAGGCCTCTAACCCTAACATAACCCCAATATAACCCTAACATAACCACAATATAACCCTAACTCAGTACAGATGATATAGGCCTCTAACCCTAACATAACCCCAATATAACCCTAACATAACCACAATATAACCCTAACTCAGTACAGATGATATAGGCCTCTAACCCTAACATAACCCCAATATAACCCCAACATAACCACAATATAACCCTAACTCAGTACAGATGATATAGGCCTCTAACCCTAACATAACCACAATATAACCCTAACATAACCCTAACATAACCCCAATATAACCCCAATATAACCCTAACTCAGTACAGATGATATAGGCCTCTAACCCTAACATAACCCCAATATAACCCTAACATAACCCTAACATAACCCCAACATAACCCCAAAATAACCCTAACTCAGTACAGATGATATAGGCCTCTAACCCCAATATAACCCTAACTCAGTACAGATGATATAGGCCTCTAACCCTAACATAACCCCAATATAACCCTAACTCAGTACAGATGATATAGGCCTCTAACCCCAACATAACCCCAACATAACCTCAATATAACCCTAATATAACCCCAACATAACCCCAATATAACCCTAACTCAGTACAGATGATATAGGCCTCTAACCCTAACATAACCCCAATATAACCCCAACATGACCCCAATATAACCCTAATATAACCCCAATATAACCATAACTCAGTACAGATGATATAGACCTCTACCAACATAACCCTAACATAACCCTAACATAACCCCAACATAACCCTAACATAACCCCAATATAACCCTAACATAACCCCAATATAACCCTAACATAACCCCAATATAACCCCAACATAACCCTAACATAACCCCAATATAACCCTAACATAACCCCAACATAACTCCAATATAACCCCAACATAACCCTAATATAACCCCAATATAACCCTAATATACTGCTCAAAAAAATAAAGGGAACACTTAAACAACACAATGTAACTCCAAGTCAATCACACTTCTGTGAATTCAAACTGTCCACTTAGGAAGCGACACTGATTGACAATAAATTTCACATGCTGTTGTGCAAATGGAATAGACAACAGGTGGAAATGATAGGCAATTAGCAAGACACCCCCAATAAAGGAGTGGTTCTGCAGGTGGGGACCACAGACCACTTCTCAGTTCCTATGCTTCCTAGCTGATGTTTTGGTCACTTTTGAATGCTGGCGGTGCTTTCACTCTAGTGGTAGCATGAGACGGAGTCTACAACCCACACAAGTGGCTCAGGTAGTGCAGCTCATCCAGGATGGCACATCAATGCGAGCTGTGGCAAGAAGGTTTGCTGTGTCTGTCAGCGTAGTGTCCAGAGCATGGAGGCGCTACCAGGAGACAGGCCAGTACATCAGGAGACGTGAAGGAGGGCAACAACCCAGCAGCAGGACCGCTACCTCTGCCTTTGTGCAAGGAGGAGCAGGAGGAGCACTGCCAGAGCCCTGCAAAATGACCTCCAGCAGGCCACAAATGTGCATGTGTCTGCTCAAACGGTCAGAAACAGACTCCATGAGGGTGGTATGAGGGCCCGACGTCCACAGGTGGGGGTTGTGCTTACAGCCCAACACCGTGCAGGACGTTTGGCATTTGCCAGAGAACACCAAGATTGGCAAATTCGCTACTGGCGCCCTGTGCTCTTCACAGATGAAAGCAGGTACACACTGAGCACATGTGACAGACGTGACAGAGTCTGGAGACGCCGTGGAGAACGTTCTGCTGCCTGCAACATCCTCCAGCATGACCGGTTTGGGTTGGGTCAGTCATGGTGTGGGGTGGCATTTCTTTGGGGGGCCGCACAGCCCTCCATGTGCTCGCCAGAGGTAGCCTGATTGCCATTAGGTACCGAGATGAGATCCTCAGACCCCTTGTGAGACCATATGCTGGCCCTGGGTTCCTCCCAATGCAAGACAATGCTAGACCTCATGTGGCTGGAGTGAGTCAGCAGTTCCTGCAAGAGGAAGGCATTGATGCTATGGACTGGCCCGCCCGTTCCCCAGACCTGAATCCAATTGAGCACATCTGGGACATCATGTCTCGCTCCATCCACCAACGCCACGTTGCACCACAGACTGTACAGGAGTTGGCGGATGCTTTAGTCCAGGTCTGGGAGGAGATCCCTCAGGAGACCATCCGCCACCTCATCAGGAGCATGCTCAGGCGTTGTAGGGAGGTCATACAGGCACGTGGGGGCCACACACACTACTGAGCCTCATTTTGACTTGTTTTAAGGACATTACATCAAAGTTGGATCAGCCTGTAGTGTGGTTTTCCACTTTAATTTTGAGTGTGACTCCAAATCCAGACCTCCATGGGTTGATAAATTGGATTTCCATTGATTATTTTTGTGTGATTTTGTTGTCAGCACATTCAACTATGTAAAGAAAAAAGTATTTAATAAGATTATTTTATTCATTCAGATCTAGGATGTGTTGTTTAAGTGTTCCCTTTATTTTTTTGAGCAGTGTATAACCCCAATATAACCCCAATATAACCCTAACATAACCCCAATATAACCCGAATATAACCCGAATATAACCCCATCTCAGTACAGATCAGAGATGCCGTCTAACGTGGAGATCAAGGCGAGGGTGAGCAATGCGACACGATTGGCGGAGAGAGCCAGCCAGCTAAGCCAATCAGAGGGAACAGTAATCCGCCAGCAGGACACATTCTTCAACTGCAGCACCGGACGGCTTAAACTACGCAACCTGATGGTACACACACACACACACACACACACACACACACACACACACACACCATATACACACACACGTAAACACACACCACACACACACACACACACACGTAAACACACACACACACGTAAACACACACACATACACACGTAAACACACACACATACACACACCACACACACACACACACACGTAAACACACACACCATACACACACACACACATACACACACACACACACACACACACACACCATAACACACACATACACACACCATAACACACACACACACGTAAGCACACACACACACACACACGTAAGCACACACACACACACGGCACATACGCACACACACACACACACACCATACACACCACACACACCATACACACACACCATAACACACACACACACACCATAACACACACACACACACACGTAAACACACACACACACGGCACACACACACACACACACACCACACACACACCATACACACACACACACCATAACACACACACACACACACCATAACACACACACACACACACGTAAGCACACACACACACACACATGCTTTGGACTGAAGTTTTCTTTGTCCAGCAGGATGGGAGTGGTCAGCTGATCTTCTATGAGAGACCAGATTGTGACGGGCCCAAGGTGTCCAACTACTCTCTCTCTACTACACAGGACCCAGAGGGGCTCAGAGTGAGTCCCTACTACCACACTACTACCACACTACTCGCTCTCTACTACACAGGACCCACAGAGCTCAGCCATCAAAGCAAGCTATACAGTTACCCGCCAAGTTCTGGAGTCAACTAAACTCAGAAATAGTATTATAAATCTTCACTTACCTTTGCTGATCTTCGTCGGAATGCACTCCCAGGACTCCCACTTCCACAAGAAATGTTTGTTTTGTTAGATAAACTCCATATTTATGTCCAAATACCTCAGTTTTGTTCGCGCGTTCAGATCACTATCCAAAGGCATAACGCGCGAGCGTAAATCCAGACACGAAAGTCAAATAGTTCCATTACCGTTCGTAGAAACATGTCAAACGTTGTTTACAATCAATCCTTGGGGTCTTTTTAACATAAATCTTCAATAATATTCCAACCGGACAATAGCGTATTCATTACAGAGGAAAAAGGAGCGGCGCGCCTGCGTGAGCACGCAGTAAACAACTCACTGGTCCCAGGCTTGAGACAGCTCTTATTCTCCCCCAGTAACAGCAGAAGCATGAAACACGGTTCTAAAGACTGTTGACATCTAGTGGAAGCCTTAGGAAGTGCAAAATGACCCCACAGACACTGTAGTTTGAAAAGGCAATCAGTTGAAAAAACTACAAACCACTTCCTGGTTGGATTTTTTTCTCAGGTTTTTGCCTGCCATATGAGTTCTGTTATACTCAGACATCATTCAAACAGTTTTAGAAACTTCAGAGTGTTTTCTATCCAAATCTACTAATAATATGCATATCCTACCTTCTGGGCCCGAGTAGCAGGCAGTTTAATTTGGGCACGTCATTCATCTGAATTTCCGAATACTGCCCCCTGTCACTAAAAAGTTAACTGCCTTGTTCAGGGGCAGAACAACAGATTTTTACCTTGTCACCTCGGGGATTCGTTTTTGCAACCTTCCGGTTACTAGTCCAACGCTCTAACATTGCACTCCACAAGGAGCCTGCATGGCAGGCTGACTACCTGTTATGCGAAGGCAGCAAGAAGCCAAGGTAAGTTGCTAGCTGGCATTAAACGTATCTTATAAAAAACTATCAATCTTAACATAATCACTAGTTAACTACACATGGTTGATGATATTACTAGTTTATCTAACGTGTCCTGCGTTGCATATAATCGATGCTGTGCCTGTTAATTTCTCATCGAATCACAGCCTACTTCGACAAACGGGTGTTGATTTAACAAGCGCATTTGCGAAAAAAGCACTGTCGTTGCACCAATGTACCTCACCATAAACATCAATGCCTTTCTTTAAAATCAATACACAAGTATATATTTTTAAACCTGCATATTTAGTTAATATTGCCTGCTAACATGAATTTCTTATAACTAGGGGAGTTGTCACTTCTCTTGCGTTCCGTGCAAGCAGTCAGGGTATATACAGCTGTCACAGCTGTCGTCATGGAGAGAAGTGGACCAAGGTGCAGCAGAGTTAGTGTTCATAATTTTAATTCAAAAACAATCACTGGAACACTACAAAAACAAGAAAATACCGACAGCTAAACAGTACTGACAGCATATCACACTGAACAGAAACAATTACCCACAACCCCAAAGAAAAACACACACTCCTATATAGGACTCCCAATCAAAGGCAACTCAACACACCTGCCTTCAATTGGGAGTCCTAAACACCAACAACCATTCACACACACACACACACAAAAACCCTGTCACATCCTGACCAAAACTAATCCAATTTCTCCCTCTGCTGGTCAGGATGTGAAAACAGCAGTTTGGCCGCCTGGCTCATTGCGAACTTTGTGAAGTCCATTTATTCCTAACAAAGGCCGTAATTAATTTGCCAGAATTGTACATAATTATGACATAACATTGAAGGTTGTGCAATGTAACAGGAATATTTAGACTTAGCGATGCCACCCATTAGATAAAATACGGAACGGTTCCGTATTTCACTGAAAGAATAAACGTTTAGTTTTCGAGATGATAGTTTCCGCATTCGACCATATTAATGACCAAAGGCTCGTATTTCTGTGTGTTATTATATTATAATTAAGTCTGATTTGATATTTGATAGAGCAGTCTGACTGAGCGATGGTAGGCAGCAGCACGCTCGTAAGCATTCATTCAAACAGCACCTTCGTGCGTTTGCCAGCAGCTCTTCGCATTGCTTCAAGCATTGCGCTGTTTTTGACTTCAAACCTATCAACCCCCGAGATTAGGCTGGTGTAACCGATGTGAAATGGCTAGCTAGTTAGCGGGTGCGCGCTAATAGCGTTTCAAACGTCACTCGCTCTGAGACTTGGAGTAGTTGTTCCCCTTGCTCTGCATGGGTAACGCTGCTTCGAGGGTGGCTGTTGTCGATGTGTTCCTGGTTCGAGCCCAGGTAGGAGCGAGGAGAGGGACGGAAGCTATACTGTTACACTGGCAATACTAAAGTGCCTAAAAGAACATCCAATAGTCAAAAGGTATATGAAATACAAACGGTAGAGAGAGAAATACTCGACGCGTCATAATTCATATAATAACTACAACCTAAAACTTCTTAACTGGGAATATTGAACCACCAGCTTTCATATGTTCTCATGTTCTGAGCAAGGCACTTAAACATTAGCTTTCTCACATGGCACATATTGCACTTTTACTTTCTTCTCCAACACTTTGTTTTTGCATTATTTAAACCAAATTGAACATGTTCATTATTACAAAGAAAGAAAGAAATCAGCCGATTAATCGGCATCGGCTTTTTTGGTCCTCCAATAATCGGTATCGGCGTTGAAAAATCATAGTCGGTCGACCTCTACTCTCTCTACCACACCGCTACTCTCTCTACCACACCGCTACTCTCTCTACCACACCGCTACTCTCTCTACCACACCGCTACTCTCTCTACCACACCGCTACTCTCTCTACCGCACCCCTACTCTCTACCACACCGCTACTCTCTCTACCACACCGCTACTCTCTCTACCACTACTCTCTCTACCACTACTCTCTCTACCACACCACTACTCTCTACCACACCACTACTCTCTCTACCGCACCCCTACTCTCTACCACACCGCTACTCTCTCTACCACACCGCTACTCTCTCTACCACTACTCTCTCTACCACTACTCTCTCTACCGCACCGCTACTCTCTCTACCACACCGCTACTCTCTCTACCACACCGCTACTCTCTCTACCACACCGCTACTCTCTCTACCACAACGCTACTCTCTCTACCACAACGCTACTCTCTCTACCACACCGCTACTCTCTCTACCACACCGCTACTCTCTCTACCACACCGCTACTCTCTCTACCACACCGCTACTCTCTCTACCACACCACTATTCTCTCTACCACACCACTACTCTCTCTACCGCACCCCTACTCTCTACCACACCGCTACTCTCTCTACCACACCGCTACTCTCTCTACCACTACTCTCTCTACCACTACTCTCTCTACCACACCACTACTCTCTACCACACCACTACTCTCTCCACCGCACCGCTACTCTCTCTACCACACCACTACTCTCTCTACCACACCGCTACTCTCTCTACCACACCACTACTCTCTCTACCACACCGCTACTCTCTCTACCGCACCGCTACTCTCTCTACCACACCGCTACTCTCTCTACCGCACCGCTACTCTCTCCACCGCACCGCTACTCTCTCTACCACACCACTACTCTCTACCACACCACTACTCTCTCTACCACACCGCTACTCTCTCTACCGCACCGCTACTCTCTACCACACCACTACTCTCTACCACACCGCTACTCTCTCTACCACACCACTACTCTCTCTACCACACCGCTACTCTCTCTACCGCTACTCTCTCTACCACACCGCTACTCTCTCTACCACACCGCTACTCTCTCTACCACACCGCTACTCTCTCTACCACACCGCTACTCTCTCTACCACACCGCTACTCTCTCTACCACACCGCTACTCTCTCTACCGCACCGCTACTCTCTCTACCGCACCGCTACTCTCTCTTCCGCACCGCTACTCTCTCTACCACACCGCTACTCTCTACCACACCGCTACTCTCTACCACACCGCTACTCTCTCTACCACACCGCTACTCTCTCTACCACACCGCTACTCTCTCTACCACACCGCTACTCTCTCTACCACACCGCTACTCTCTACAACACCGCTACTCTCTACAACACCACTACTCTCTACCACACCGCTACTCTCTCTACCACACCGCTACTCTCTACAACACCGCTACTCTCTCTACCACACCTCTACTCTCTCTACCACACCACTACTCTCTACAACACCACTACTCTCTACCACACCGCTACTCTCTACCACACCGCTACTCTCTACCACACCGCTACTCTCTCTACCACACCGCTACTCTCTCTACCACACCGCTACTCTCTCTACCACACCGCTACTCTCTCTACCACACCTCTACTCTCTCTACCACACCGCTACTCTCTCTACCACACCACTACTCTCTACCACACCGCTACTCTCTACCACACCGCTACTCTCTACCACACCGCTACTCTCTCTACCACACCGCTACTCTCTCTACCACACCGCTACTCTCTCTACCACACCGCTACTCTCTCTACCACACCGCTACTCTCTACCACACCGCTACTCTCTCTACCACACCGCTACTCTCTCTACCACACCGCTACTCTCTCTACCACACCACTACTCTCTCTACCACACCGCTACTCTCTCTACCACACCGCTACTCTCTCTACCACACCGCTACTCTCTCTACCACACCGCTACTCTCTCTACCACACCACTACTCTCTCTAGACCCTGAGGGAATAATTAGTGTCTAGTTTAGAGGCTCGTCATGAGGTGGTGTATATTAATCTCTGTGTGTGTGTGTGTGTGTGTGTGTGTGTGTGTGTGTGTGTGTGTGTGTGTGTGTGTGTGTAGACTGTGCTGGCTGATTCTCTAGGGGTGAAGGGCGAGGTGAGGAAGGAGAGGAGGCTGTTCCTGGTTGGTCAGACGAGGGTTCATTTGGACTCAGTGGAGGGCCTGGGACACTACATGGAACTAGAGGTAGGTTCACCTGGCTGGGACACTACATGGAACTAGAGGTAGGTTCACCTGGCTGGGACACTACATGGAACTAGAGGTAGGTTCACCTGGCTGGGACACTACATGGAACTAGAGGTAGGTTCACCTGGCTGGGACACTACATGGAACTAGAGGTAGGTTCACCTGGCTGGGACACTACATGGAACTAGAGGTAGGTTCACCTGGCTGGGACACTACATGGAACTAGAGGTAGGTTCACCTGGCTGGGACACTACATGGAACTAGAGGTAGGTTCACCTGGCTGGGACACTACATGGAACTAGAGGTAGGTTCACCTGGCTGGGACACTACATGGAACTAGAGGTAGGTTCACCTGGCTGGGACACTACATGGAACAGAGGTAGGTTCACCTGGCTGGGACACTACATGGAACTAGAGGTAGGTTCACCTGGCTGGGACACTACATGGAACTAGAGGTAGGTTCACCTGGCTGGGACACTACATGGAACTAGAGGTAGGTTCACCTGGCTGGGAGGAAGGGGTGTGTCTGTGTTGCTAGATCTTGTATAAAAAGCTATTTTTCTGAAACTGTGTGTGTGTGTGTGTGTGTAGGTGGTGTTGAGGGAGGACCAGAGGCCTGAGGAGGGGGAGGCGATTGCTCGCAGCCTGATGAAGGAGCTCGGTGTCGGTGATGACAGCCTGGTGACTGGGGCCTACGTGGACCTCTTGCTGGAAGGCCAGGGATAGCAACTCACAGTATATGTGACCCTCTCATGCAGGACTAAAGCATTCCCATAATGGAGTGTGAAAGCAACTGGAAAAATGTTTTGTAATAAAAAGTAAAATAGCAAATATTTGTGTTATGTTTAATATGGTCTCTGGGCCTGGGTTTCTACTAAGATAATGTAGAGAGCTGGGTTTCTACTAAGATAATGTAGAGAGCTGGGTTTCTACTAAGATAACAGAGAGCTGGGTTTCTACTAAGATAACAGAGAGAGCTGGGTTTCTACTAAGCTAATGTATAGAGCTGGGTTTCTACTAAGATAACAGAGAGCTGGGTTTCTACTAAGATAATGTAGAGAGCTGGGTTTCTACTAAGAACAGAGAGCTGGGTTTCTACTAAGATAACAGAGCTGGGTTTCTACTAAGATAACAGAGAGCTGGGTTTCTACTAAGATAACAGAGAGCTGGGTTTCTACTAAGATAACAGAGAGCTGGGTTTCTACTAAGATAACAGAGAGCTGGGTTTCTACTAAGATAACAGAGAGCTGGGTTTCTACTAAGATAACAGAGCTGGGTTTCTACTAAGATAATGTAGAGCTGTTAGAGATAATGTAGGGGTTTCTACTAAGATAATGTAGAGAGCTGGGTTTCTACTAAGATAACAGAGAGCTGGGTTTCTACTAAGATAATGTAGAGAGCTGGGTTTCTACTGAGATAATGTAGAGAGCTGGGTTTCTTCTGAGATAACAGAGAGCTGGGTTTCTACTAAGATAACAGAGAGCTGGGTTTCTACTAAGATAACAGCGAGCTGGGTTTCTACTAAGATAATGTAGAGAGCTGGGTTTCTACTAAGATAACAGAGAGCTGGGTTTCTACTAAGATAACAGAGAGCTGGGTTTCTACTAAGATAACAGAGAGCTGGGTTTCTACTAAGATAACATAGGGAGCTGGGTCTCTACTAAGATAACAGAGAGCTGGGTTTCTACTAAGATAACAGAGAGCTGGGTTTCTACTAAGATAACAGAGAGCTGGGTTTCTACTAAGATATCAGAGCTGGGTTTCTACTAAGATAATGTAGAGAGCTGGGTTTCTACTAAGATAATGTAGAGAGCTGGGTTTCTACTAAGATAATGTAGAGAGCTGGGTTTCTACTGAGATAACAGAGCTGGGTTTCTACTAAGATAACAGAGAGCTGGGTTTCTACTGAGATAATGTAGAGAGCTGGGTTTCTACTGAGATAACAGAGAGCTGGGTTTCTACTAAGATAACAGAGAGCTGGGTTTCTACTAAGATAACAGCGAGCTGGGTTTCTACTAAGATAATGTAGAGAGCTGGGTTTCTACTAAGATAACAGAGAGCTGGGTTTCTACTAAGATAACAGAGAGCTGGGTTTCTACTAAGATAACAGAGAGCTGGGTTTCTACTAAGATAACATAGGGAGCTGGGTCTCTACTAAGATAACAGAGAGCTGGGTTTCTACTAAGATAACAGAGAGCTGGGTTTCTACTAAGATAACAGTGAGCTGGGTTTCTACTAAGATAACAGCGAGCTGGGTTTCTACTAAGATAATGTAGAGAGCTGGGTTTCTACTAAGATAACAGAGAGCTGGGTTTCTACTAAGATAACAGAGCTGGGTTTCTACTGAGATAACATAGGGAGCTGGGTCTCTACTGATAACGTAGGGAGCTGGGTTTCTACTGAGATAATATAGGGAGCTGGGTCTCTACTGAGATAACGTAGGGAGCTGGGTTTCTACTGAGATAACGTAGAGAGCTGGGTTTCTACTAAGATAATGTAGAGAGCTGGGTTTCTACTAAGATAATGTAGGGAGCTGGGTCTCTACTGAGATAATGTAGGGAGCTGGGTTTCTACTGAGATAATGTAGGGAGCTGGGTCTCTACTGAGATAACGTAGGGAGCTGGGTTTCTACTGAGATAACGTAGGGAGCTGGGTCTCTACTGAGATAACGTAGGGAGCTGGGTCTCTACTGAGATAATGTAGGGAGCTGGGTTTCTACTGAGAGAACGTAGGGAGCTGGGTCTCTACTGAGATAATGTAGGGAGCTGGGTCTCTACTGAGATAATGTAGGGAGCTGGGTTTCTACTGAGATAATGTAGGGAGCTGGGTCTCTACTGAGATAACGTAGGGAGCTGGGTTTCTACTGAGATAATGTAGGGAGCTGGGTCTCTACTGAGATAACGTAGGGAGCTGGGTCTCTACTGAGATAATGTAGGGAGCTGGGTTTCTACTGAGAGAACGTAGGGAGCTGGGTCTCTACTGAGATAACGTAGGGAGCTGGGTCTCTACTGAGATAATGTAGGGAGCTGGGTTTCTACTGAGATAATGTAGGGAGCTGGGTTTCTACTGAGATAACGTAGGGAGCTGGGTCTCTACTGAGATAATGAAGGGAATTTTTTTAAACAAGGATCATTTAGCTATTCGATTAGAAATTCTTGTACCCTTGTAGGTTTCCAAATTAATTTGATGAAACGTTGAAGTTGGCCTTACTGCTATTAGCCATAGAAAACCATTGAATAACAGATTCATGGAAAAACATGAATAAATGAAAAGGAAGTGTCTGTCTCTGAGAGATATAAGAATGTTAA